>NW_028301713.1:14242424-14545454 GCF_037042655.1 Diuraphis noxia
TATTATATTCTTTAATAATATAAACTAATTTAATTAGGTAATTAAAAACAGGTTTGTAGAAGCCAAACAAACTATTGATTTACACGCAAGATACGAGGGAGACTATATAATAAACCGTCATAATAAATTTAGAATAAGTTGGTACAAATATAGCTAAGTAGTGAACAAGATAAAATAATTATGAGGTGTGGTGTATAATAACCGCATAAATAAAACATTTTTATAGTTCTCAATATCTAGTTTAAAATTACTAGTTTGCCAAGTTCAAAATTATTTGGCACTCGATATAGTTGCGTTCGGCAAATCGTAAATATCCTCCAATCTATCGCAAAAGAACAACATCAGTTAAATAAACTATATAAAATACAAGAACAAAAATTAGAATTGTAATACTGTTTTCTAAGGTCTGTAGGAAGGAGTAAAAAAACATAGAAGAAAAATTATGAGTATAAAAACATAAACATGTGTGGTTTCCACCACAAATTTATTTTAGGTATAATTAATTCCGACAAATGTAGTAAAACTAAATTTATATACATTATATATTATGTTTATCCGCATTTCAAGAATAAAACTCAAAGTTTTTAAATCGAACTGAACATTTCATTTCTAAAGATAAAATTAAAAACAAAAATCAAAATTTGAAACTTTTAATGACTGTAATGAACTCTATCGCATTTGATTTCCTGTTTTATACTCACCGAATGCATTAATTAAACTCCAAAGTAAAATATCGCAACTACTAATCAGTAATCAAGTAATTTCGATATGAAAAAAAAATTTCGCTATACCTATAGCTGGAAATAAAGATGTTATAAGAACATTTGTGAATTATTGAAAAAAGTAAATATTAAAATTTTAAATTGAATGTGCATTCAACTATAAGTACCTAAGTGATAAAATATTTTGAAATGCTTTATTTAATACGCTTAAAAGTTAAAATCAATTGTATACATAATATTATAATGTTGTATTATATAGCGGTGCGCCGTACTAATGGTGATAAGTGACAATATAAAGTATTGTGGTAATATTATTATGTATGAACATTACGTTTTCCGATCACACACTTGCCCCAAGTAAATAATACTTAATGTATGAATTTTACAGATTTTCAAAACCATGCCAAATAACCAACTACCATAACGTATTACATTATTATTATTATTGTTATTTTGTTATACTATACGTCTACACATTCACAATAGATATATTGATATAAATTTAATATGGAAACGGAATACGAGTAGGTATTATATCATGCACTTCAAATCCAAGTAACCGTCAACTCTACTTAAGATATCCATTAAAGAACTTATCACAGCAAAATATCACACTTTGAAATTCGTTTAAGTTGATATCAAGGGTATAAAATTCAGAGATTCGCGTTTATTTTATATATATTATATTATTATTTTTGCAGATTAGGAATTTAAATTTTAAACAATTTTTTTCTAGTACTTACATTGCACAATATTAAGTTTCAGCGTAATATATACAGGTGCATTATATTATGTTACATAATACAATATTTAGTCACTGTATTTACCACCGTAGTTTCTTTAACAAGTATAATCATACCCACGCCCTGGCCACCCTTTTTTTAGATATCAAAAATAGATATTGTCCAGTAAGTATATCGATAATGCAAAAACTGAACAAATATTTGAATGTTGAATGCACTTCACTGTACAAATGTTAAATTGCATTCGAAAGTTGTATACACTTTGTTTATTTAACATTTGCTATGGATGTAAACAAACTACAAAGAATAAGATAAAACAATAAATTAAAACCGTGAGTTTCGAAATACTGATCCAATAATTAATGTACCTAGTTGTTATTAAAAACGATAAAAGAATTGATGGAAAAGTATTCAATTTTAAAATATATTATCAACACGTTTTGTTTAATCGTACATTACGTGGATTCGATTTCTCAAGAGCAATTTTTAATTAGGTATAGGTATAACTTAAACGTAATTAAACAAATTGATACATTTTCATTTGAAATAAAATAAAGAAAAAGGTTAATAAAAGCTTAGTTCGGTATATAAGCCTTTTTAATATATACACTCTTCGAAGTATCTTTGTTGACTCATTATTTAAATGGAAAACAATACAGCCCTACTCCTGCAGTTTCGATTTACTAGAAGAAAAAGTTTATCGTTCATTCTCGGACTCTTTTCATTTTACATTTTCGTTACGTAGTTTTATTGGATTTCTTTCTCTCTTTCTGTTTTTCTGGTTTTATTATTATATCGTTTACCTATATTGGTTACAATGAGATGGTTTTATAAGTTTCGAAGGCGTTGTCGTTGGAAGTACAGATACGCTTGGTAGTTGATGTAAAAGAAATCTGACAATGTGTTAAACTATATATAATATATATATGTTACGGTGAATGATGTAAACGTGGTAAAAGACGTCATTCCCCGGTAAATGACATCATTTACCTAAAAATTGGTAAACGTTGTAAATGCAGACATTCTCCGGTTATTGTCGTCAATCACCAGTTTAATTGAAGAATGATGTTTAAAAAAAATTTCAAAGCTTGATGTCGGTACAACTGTTCGTGTCCCAATATTAGATGTTGATAGAGCACGTGGTTCTCCGCGTAATTTACTTGCTGTTATTATTTCATGTGAAGATGACATGTATAAATTATGTAAGGTAATTTTAATTTGATAATGTTTATTTAATTTAAATTAAATAAATACCCGAATGTTTGAACCAGGTACAGAATATGGGGTGTTGAAACACAAATATACACGAGCACAAATTTCTCCGTGTAAAGAAAAATTTCTAGAGCTAGATGAAGCCATGAAAAAAATTAAAGACAGGGAAATAACATTAAGAGAAGCTGCAGCAGGACATGGAATGCTGGTCATCAAGGATTTAATCGATGCAACTGCAAAACTGGTTGTGGTACTAAAAAAATTGATTGCAGTGCAGCAGAAATGTTGTGCAATTCAAAATGTCATGTTAACCAAAATTGTACAAATAAAAATTGTATTAATAATAAATCATTATTATAAATAGTACCTACCTATAGTAAAAAAATCAGTGTATTATTTGAGATTTATCATCATTTACCACTAGTTTTGGTAAATTACATCAATGACCGGTGAAAGATGTACATTTGAATTTAAAATTTGGTTTTTTACATCATTTACCTACATAATCGAATCAATTTGGTAAAAGACGTCATTCACCGGAGAATGACGACATTCACCAATATTCATCTTTTACCGTAACATATATATATACATTTACTTGGTACCTTTTACTTCATAAACGAATTATTTTACATGCACTTTATTCAGCATTTTTTTTTCATTTAATATATTTTAAATAAATTATTTTGTTATTTTAGATTTCTTGGGAGCAAATTAATTTTTTTCATGTAAACAATTTTTTAAAGAAAAAAATCACAGTAACATAAATAAACCTGTTTTTATAGAAAAAAGAAAAGAAAAAGAGAGTGCGTAAGAAAACTTCATTGGTTTTACGTTTGAATCTATTCATACTTCAAGCATTTACTAATGCGGCAAGTATAATCGTGTTTGACGTCTCTTCACCACATCAATTTATTGTGTACCCCAACAATCCCTTCTGTCGAATCGAGACAATTTAATATCACATAAATTACTTAGGGCTGAGTATTGGTTAGTATGAATAGGTCACCTGCAATAAACATGTCACATAAGGATTACATATGGCACCTCAATATTCTAAGTTCCAAACTAAAAAAAAATAAATAATACATATAGGTACACCCGATTTGTACAACGAATAAGAATAACAATAATATGACCTTGCTTTACTCACGGTAGATACCTACCCAACAAACAATATTATGTCAATAGAACATATTATTATTATTATTATATACCATAAAAGACATATTATTGAAAATTTGATATTTCACTTCTAAAATAAATTTCACTACTTATACAAACCGAGAGTTATTACTTATTTTCTACTTTATTTGAAATAACCCTTTTTTTAAATACAATCTTATATCACAATTAGACCATTTTATCCATTGACCAGTTTTTTTTTATTCCCTTTTTATAGTAAAAACATCAAAAAATATCCAGGAAATTAAAGATAAACTCACGAATGAAGAATTCAAGAATAGCAGTTGAACTTTCTCATGTCGACAGTTCAGACATTATAACCTTAGTAATAATAATATTTCAAATTCACATAACCCATTATTGTACATAAAAACGTGTTTTTACGGTAAATTCCATTGGTATGTAATGTCCACCTAAGCACTACAAGATTGAGACATATTATAGTACACCCAGAAACCATAAAACTGTATAGTTATCAACTGGTATAAATCGTTTCAGCGGGCTGACTCTCTTAACTTATAATATCAAAATAACACGTCCGTTTATCCAACTAGACGGCTATATCCTATAATCCTTAAGTGAATTTAATATATAATAATAAATTTATTCGATCACTAAGACGACTTAACTATACAGCAAGATTATGTTTGACAGAATTTCAGCTCGATAATAATACACAAAAAATAAATTAACTTGATATTTTTTTTCGTAAGAATCCATGAATGTAATAATTATAGAATTATCTTGAAACAATTACAAACGTTCATTATTATGTGAGTAAATTTTTTTTTATTGGCCTAAAATTATAAATTTATGCTTCGATAACTAAGACCATTAGTATTAGTGAAATTAAAATGTCGCCAAAATATAAATTATATTCTAAATTCTTTAACTCCATTCAATAATCAACTTAACTTATTGAATAATAAATAGAAGAGAGAAATTCAGAGCGTTTATTGATAATTATTACATAAATATAATCAACATCGATCACAATTGAAAACAATATTCATTTTTATTTTCCAACGACCAACCTATAGTTTTAAGGTTTAAAAACCAAAATATGATATTGTTTATTTTAAAAACTATATGTTTTTTCAAACATACTGTATTTTTTCTTTACATTAAATAATATTTAAATTAAATATGTCATCGTTTATTACTAAAAATCAATTGCACCCCAAAACATTCGCATACATTTTAAATATTTTCTTATAAATAATCAACAATTTAAAATTGTACCTGATAACTATACATTATAAAAACAATTATACCTAGCAAAGAATATTTATCTTTACTTTTAGGCTAAATATTGTTTTGTGTAACTTGAATTTACGGCTTTGTCGGCTTTAATAGATTTAGATTAGTTGTGTATTGTAACACAGTGAAAATAATTATACCACCAAATTATTTTACAGTAAAATAATAATTATTTTTAGTACTTTCTTTAAATCAGTTATTCGATTCCATGCTAATATAATAAATATGGTGTGGTGCAATATAAATGTCCAGATATCTTTATTATATTAATATCAAAGATCCTATGTAGGTATACACGTATTTTTCATATAAACACCAAAAACTGTGCAGATATACCTAATGTTATAAGTTATAATGACGGCAACCGTATTATTATTTTTAGATTAAATCCATAAGATGCAAAGCCTATTAACCATTAAGTAATAACTAGTATTATAATAATATCTGCCTGGAAGAATAATAAGTAATAACCATCAGCCATCGCATGAGTACTATAGTTATAACTTATAAGTAACGAAATAAAATGTCATTAGTAAAATAATATTATAAATTTATGGAATATTTTTACAGCCTCATATTTAATTTTATGATAAATTGATAACCGGTATATTATTGAGACTTAATAGTTAATATTATAACGGTTCTAATACGTTATCAATAAAATATTTGATACCACAGTCTTAATTATATGGACAATTTTGAATTAAATCTATGAAATTATAGGTAGATAGGTACAACCAAAAACTAAAATAATGGCTGTTTCAAAATAATTAGGTATATCAGATAACTAAAGCTATGTTAATATGAAAACATAAAACACAATTTTTTTAATCATTATATTACATCTTGTTGTATTTTAAATTTTAATAAATTTAGATTTTTTGCATAATTTTAGATTTGTAAGCTCAGCGATGAATGTAATAGTTTTACAATGAAAAGTTCTGTTTGTATCTTTTGATACTTTGTATAGGTAGAAAAAAAATTGTTTCAACTTCAAGAATTCAAAAATCACAAAATATGTAAATTTATTGTGGTAAAAAAATATCTAATATTTTAATTTTCATACCTTTAGCTTGAAAATTAATTACAAATTTATTTTACTGAAATTTAATAAAAAGTTTACCCTAAAGCCACCTCACTTTTATGATCCATTATTATAGTTAAGAAAAATATTAATATTTTGTTGTGATATTGATAATGTTAATCTTGGAAATTTGAAAAATTCCACTTTATTTTAATTATCATTTTCAAAATAGACAATTACATTTTTCAAATATTTATTCTAATCGTTTACTATTTATGGGAATTTCAATTGTTTAGATTTTTCTATAAAGATTTCGGTAAAAATTGTTACACAGCCTAAATGCTTGACAGTTTACAAATTCTCATTTAAGTTAGAAAAATTAGTTAAAAATACTTAATGAATATTATTTCTTATAGACGTTTCTAGTGTATTTAAATATAAATTTCGGCTAGCATGGATATTAAAAACGAAAACACATTAGCTTTAATTGTTTCAATAAAAACCATTATTCGTAAGAACTATACCATTGTAAGTTGGCATCGACTTATAAGACGTTAGAATGGTTAATATCAGCTTGTAATATTAATGATTTTTGGTTATTAGATATTGTCAATTCATTGATTTTAAAAGTAATTATAGATTATTAACAGAAGGTTAAAATATTCAAAGCGATAGGGCAGGCAACCTGCAATCGAAACATTTTTCGAAAACAATAATTACTGTTGGTTTAATTAAAATTTAACCCATCCATTTATTAAGTGAACTAATAAAACATTACTAGGTACACTCGAAACAAACCACACAGCATGCTAATTTTTAATATTAAATATATTGTAACATAAAATAATTAAGTCATTGAATATCATATGAATGATAATTAATTCAAACTTTATGTTTTAATATAAAACTTCAAATTAAATGATCAACATAGGTAACTGTATAAAATAATCAGAGATTGCGGTTCGTCGTGACCAAATACCTGCAATAAAACACTTTAAACGACTGGCAATGGCAATCATTAAATTATAATTAATCAAAACATATTGAAAAATATTGAAAAATATGATAGAATCATCTACTGTAGAGAAAATCGATATTAAAATTTTAAAGGTAGTGTAAAAATTGTAGACTAAAGAAACGGATAAAATATATCGTTATTAAACATTTATCGAAAATATTAAAATTGGACCGATGATGACATATGATATACATATACATATACATATACATATTCATATACATATGACACATGTGACATAAAGCCGAGAAAAACGTAGACCAAAATTGTTGCAAATACAATGAACATATTTTATTAATTTATAAAAAATAACCAAGATATAGAAAATGAAATCCTGATGATACAAAAATGTGCAATAGGGGATAATTATTGTTGAATGGGAGTAGAAAGTGACATAAAAAAATGCTGCAGCAGCATTATTAGTACTACGTGAAAGAAAAAAGAAGAAAAAAACATTCCAAAAGCATAATAATTTAATTATATCATATTATATATCTATAGCATAGAAGCAGTAAGTTGCTGCTAGCCCAGTCATGGTTTACGATAAATATTTTCTTGCCGTCGTCGCCTTTATCTCGCAGAAGAACGAATTTCGGCGTCGCGGATAAAATGTGTTTTGGTCGTAGCCACCACTGTTATCATAAAATCTAATAGTTCATTACTTTAATCTAAAACTCTCGCACGCCTCATCCTTTCAAAAACGAAAAACACAAACAATATAATTTACATACACTATATTAATAACTAATAAGTAATATAGCCTTGTCAAACACTCAAACACGCGTACGTACAATATAATATTCTTTCGACCGCGTGTAAAACGAAAATAATTTACTTTATTCATAATTATTTTCATATTAAAAAAAGGCGAAAATTCATATTTGTATTCGTATAAAATAATAAAATAATAATTTACCTATGATATTATAGTCTAATGTTTAATAAATTGTTCCTCCGTGATATAGCTATAGCTTCTAAAGATACATTGAAAATATTAAAAATAAATACGTTACTCGTAGAGTCGTAACTACATAAAATATCAATTTTTTTTCTTTCAGTAGTAAAAGAATTATTTAAGTAAGTTTATTTGTATTGCTTATTGTAATATATATATGAATTATTCAATAATAATTAAACATTTAAATATTTTAGATTAAATTATATTTAGAAAACAATATTTTATTCAGAAACAAGATCTTATATGTAAATTGTAAGTAGATAGTTAAAATATTATTTTTGACAAGAATATTTTCAAAACATGACGTACACCTATTATTATTTTAATATACATGTACCTCTACATCCTAAAACAATAAAGACCGTTTCTATTATTTTGGTTTCAGTGATTAACATTCAACAAAAAAATATGACATGCATTATTTAATTATAAATTCAACCATATCAACAGATGCATATAACTACACAATTATATGGTTCTAGATTGAATAGAAAATAAAAAGAACAAATGGCATAGTAACATGTAAGACACAACATCATTTTAAAACCTACGTATATAGAAGAACGTATAAGTATCATTTCAATTGTAGTTTAATATATATAAATAACGTATTGGCCGAATTTAATTAACATAAAATATGTTAACTGAAAATGTGTACAATAGAAACTATACAAAGGGAAAATCTAAAAACGAAATTAAAAAGCGGTAGGAATAAAGTAAAATTAATTTGATGGAGATTGTTTTAACGATTATGAATTAATTTTTATTGCTAAATATATGCTAAATTATTATGGTACATAATTAACCCCATCTCCGTGAATATTTCTATATATTGTATGTATGTGTTTACCCATTTCTATCTTTCTAAATTTAATCAAACCAGAAAGAACCACTATGAACTATTCGAAATTTAACATTACAAACCTAAAACATATATTATGGCATAGCCTATGACTCGTACGTAATTTAGAGTTAGATGTCTTGGCAAAAAACCTGGGCTCATTTTATTTGATACCTACTTACTATATACATACTTTATCATAATATATCTGAATACATAAATAAAATTGTACACTAATTTCCGTCATTTTAACACTAAATCCTAGAACTAAATAGATAACGTCAATCGACAGAAAAAGTGGAAGACAGGATTGAGAAAATATAAGAGCATGACCTTCGCGCCCAAAAACTTGCATATATAACTGCCGAAAAAAATCACTAGGGAAATATAAACTTTAGTCAGTGCTCTTAACTAATCATTTACTATTTCATTATAGGCCAACGAAAATTGAAAAATTGGAACTTATTTGGATCATGAGGAAATGAGACAAATATTGTGAAGTTTGATTGGGTTAGCCACCTGCTGCTGACCTTGAATTACCTCGTACATACTACTATAATATACTACATAATATAGTTTAATGTATTATTCTAGGGTGATTGGGAATCAAGCCAAAAATGAGTTGAACAAATTGACACTAACTACAAAACTGTTGAAGTATAGCAATAGATATAAGATATTAAGTGGTTTGTGAACTTCAAAAGCTATAAACGTATAACAGGCTTAAGAACATTTTCTTTGGATATTACATTTACTAATATAATCACATCAAATAAATTTTTAATAAGGAAACTTACACTTATTATGTACAATAAAAATTTAATTTAACCAAAGTTCATATTGGAAGTAGTGTCAAAGGACTCTCCCTTCCCTCAAGCCGTCCAGACTGGTAAAAATGTTATCTAAATTACTTATTGTATTATGTTATACAGATTGTATATTTTTTTCTACTTTAATAAAAAAAAAAAAAAAATAAGGAAACTTTAAAATTAATATTTTAAAACCATATAGTTACAATAATGAACTTGTGCCATATTTTACTATTTAAAGTAAGATTTAAATAAATTAGTTTCGTTAAAATGATTGTTTTCAAGGAAAAAAATGGCAATAAACATACAATATCTAATTATATTATTAGAGAAAAGATTATTAATATTATTATTATTATTATTACTTTATTTTGGAATAAAAAGTTATTTTGATTTCAAGATTAAATTAAAAATGTATTATTGAAAATTATAAATTAATTTAGAGTTTTTTCTCAATTCCTTTCACCGGTGGTGCTTATTTCTTTTAAACACGCCTACTAATTTTACATTGCATGTCTATATAAAATATATGATATGAAAACGTTTGATTAGGCGTGGAGGTTAACCCATTAGTTATTTATTACTTATTTTTTTAACACTTTTTAAAAAAAAGTCATCTTTCTAAAATTTGCTTTCATATGTCAAGTAGTTAATATTATAATTAGGTGGGACCTACGTAATTGTCATTTCAATTTTATTTTAACGAAAATAATTATGACATACGTTTTCTGTAAAAGTGTAAACATTAAACAATATTTATATACATTTAAAATTTGTTTTAAATTTATGTTTCGTTAGTAAATTATCTTTAGTATTTTAAATGTTCAAGTGACTATAAGAATACTACTCACTCAAATTAAAGGTAAGCTTGTTGCATTTATTATATTTTTGTAAATTTAAAAACTTTCTGGTAATAATAAGAAATTAAGAAACATACTCTTAGAATACTTCATTTTCATTATTCGAATAAATATAAAACCAATTACGATTTTAAGTGCTTAAATTAAAATTGTTTTTATGATTCACCACTGTTAGGAAAGATTTAAACCGCTATTAAAAATATACTTAAACACTATTTCATATATAACATTTTAAATTAAATGTACGTACATAAAAAAGTTGTATAGTTTTATATAGACACATGATAAACAGTTTTCATACGGTTATTTTACATTTTTAAACCAATAGATATTTTACATATTTTGGTATAGTAATATATATGATTGTATTTACTATTTTTTATTCTTTATAGTATCAACTTTAAACTAATGTTTTAATATAAATCAATTTATCGTAATAAGTTATATTATCAAGTATATTGGTATATTTTATATACCAGGCAATATAATATCTACTTGAGAAATATCGATTTAATGCTATTTATTGTAACCAATCGCCATAATACCATATAATGAATTTCAAAGTGAATAATAATAATTTAATTTTTAAAAACATTTTAACAATTTATAATATATTTGAACGAATGATGGATGATCAAAATATGTGGTTCATTAATTGTTACAGATTTAACACTTACTGTACTTACCAATATTCAAATTTCTACTTAATATTGTATACATCATATAATCTTATTATACTAATATTATATTTATAATGAATATCCGATAACGGTCTTTCATAAAACATATTTTTTCCTACCTGAACTTCGTGCACAAGTTCTTGATCGTCGAGTAATACGATTTTGCAATGGTGTGTTCGGGCGCTGGTACAAAAACAGCCCATGTTGGTTTCTATTTATTAAATCTTGCCAAATAGATCTATAAATAAAAAATAAACTTTTAATGCTTACCTTTGAATTAAAACGAGCAATAAGCTAATTCTAAAGCGTGTTTTAATAATAATAACCCGTAGAGATTTATTATACAATTGTATTATTTCAGTTGAAAAACATAATCAGCAAAACTTTTCTCAGACTATAAAAATCATTTGTTATATTTGTATGTTTTTGTGTCCCTCAAGCGATTAATTTCTTTTCACTGAACCTATAGAGGAATTTCAATGAGTCTTTTAAGGATATTAAATACACATTATAAAGAGCATTTTTTTTCGTTTGATATTGGTATAATTTTTGTGAAAATTACTTTACAATATTCTTTGTTTTGCATATTTTATACAAAATTCTTTAGTTAAGATCAAATTCGTTCATTCGATGACGATTTTAATGGAACCATTATTATTTTTTTTTCGTGGACCTTCGATTAAACTGGATTTTTATGTTACCCACAACGATTTCCCATATGGTCAGTCAACTGGAATGGAATCCGGGATATTGTCCCCGGGGAATTGCCAAGGGAACACGCTAGTGGAACGGGGAGCTTTACAACTTAACCCACGGGACGTTGTCCAAAACATTCGGTCGTAAATGCGATTTACGCGAAATACCCCAAACTTTAACGTACGATGGATAAGCTAGTAAAAATAATACGAATGGATAAGATAGTGGTGAGAAGGGACTAGGCAGTAGTAGGCTAAAGGACAAGTTCAGAAATAACACATACTTCAGAAACAGAAAAAAATTAACGGGATAAAGCTAACCTTTAGGAAACCATGATTCCTTGGAGTCTACTGACATACAAAAAATTATAAATCTCATCGTCAAATTGTAAAAAATTAAATAGTAAATATAGAAGCTGAGCGTGACTAGGGATTTCCAAGGGAAACAGTAAACTTTTAATATTTAACCAGACAAGTATTGTTACAAAAATATTAGAATCGTATAACTGGAAAGACCGGATGGGAGATAGCTTTTAATAAATATTTAATTTCTCTTGTGCTTTGTCTTGGATGAGTATCTACGGACATGTTAAAAAGATAAATAATTTGTTTAGTTATTGAGTCGCAATTTATATTGCTATCGTTTTGTTCGGCTGTTAATTTATTCAAGGATATGATAGTATACGCTGAAAAAAAACCCTATTAAAAATGTATAGTATCTACAAATGTACATTTTGTTAATTTTATAAATACTCGTGTTCTAATGCTGTATAAATATAATAATATTTTAACAACAAACTGATTATTATAACAAAATATGTAAACTAAATTTTATAAGCTACTTTAATAAAAATCTTTGAATTGTTTTTATATCATGAAAATCCAATTTGGCATTGTTTATATAGCCACAATTCGAGTATCATACGAAAATTAATTTTTTTTTTTTTAATTTTAATCGATTATTAAATAAATAAATATATTTTGACTTAGGAAAATATTAATATCCCACCCATGTATTTTATAAATAATAATTTTTGGTATTTCAATTAAATTCGATAATCTTGTTTTACAACCGTGCAATTTTTTAAACTAGAATATTATTTGATGTTATAATATTTATTTTGTATGAAGGAATAGTATAAGAAAACGCTTTTAATTTCGAAGTATCCATAGGATTTAAACATGCTATGAATAAAATATTGATATTTAATACAAATGTATTGTACCTACAAATTATTTACGTTAAGTATAAACATTCAACGAATAAATTATTATTTTAGTCCAAATTTAATTATTACATAATATTGAGTGTAATAAATATTTGATGTATAAATTGCGTGACATAGTTTGTATGTTTAAATAAACATAATGTCATAACGAATTAGATAGTTAGAATCTAAATGTTCAATGTAAATATTGTTTCAGACAGGTTATTTTCGTTTTTTTGAAAGACGTTTAAATTAACAATGTGGCGTACCACCATACCTTACTGCAGTACTCGTAGCACACCAAAAAATCCAAAAATATAAACTTATATTTGTTACATAAACCAACATTTATGTATATTACGTGATTCTAATTGAATGTCAACTTCCAATAAAGCATATAATTTGACGGTATTCTATTATCTATTAAAGTATTTCCGCTCCGTACTATAGTAGTATTTACTATAGGTACCAGGTACCTACATAGAAAATGATTTAATATACAATTTTTAAAAATATCGACAGTACAAGTCTTATAAAAATTAAACGGTAGAAAGAGTATGTCAACGACAGACAGGCTTACATTTTTCAGATTTTGGCAATAACTCAATTGAACGTTAGTATATAAAAACAATTGAAGGAAGGTTTATATATGTTTATCTAATATTAATATTGGGATAAGATTACCTAATGCGCAATTCTTGTGTAGTTCATGCATTTTATATTTTTTATCCATACATTACATTACGATTGGATATGAATTACTATTTACATATCACATTTCAAATTTATATATTGCATAAAATTTCAAACTGCAGTGGTCATTGGTATGATTAATTAGGTGAATTCTCAACATATAGAAGTGCATTATTGAATTCACATGATGAGAGAATTAGATGATAATAGATAGTTATTATGTATAAATTACTTTTAAAAAATTATTTTGGATTACCTGTAAAGTTGATATGTATGTAATTGAAATGAAATTACTATTAAAATTAAAGATACTATGCTCTACCTAAAAATGACTGACCACTCGGGCCTTTAAAAATAATATGAATTTGGTCACATTTTATAATATACTGACAAAAATTATGATAATTCACGAAAGGGTTGGCCATCCTGTAAGTTCACTAAATTTAAAATAATAAACAGCATTATATATAGGGAATAGCTAGGCCAGTAGGATATACAAGGTAATTCAAAATGTCAATAATGTATAGCAGTTCAAGTAGTTTTGATAAATTAAAGACTATATTAGTTTATAATGATTATTATAGTTGGTTAGGGTCAATCCGATATAGCCTTGTAAATAAAAATATACTTATAGTAACCAAAATCAGGACCTACAGTAATATTTTGAAGAGTGATAAATATTTGAAATAAAATTTATTTTACTTTGTTACTTATAATATCATACTTTCAATTTTTAATTCAGTGGCGTATTTATAGGGGGGGGGGGGGTGCTGGGGGTTTCCAGCATAAGAATGCCCAAATGCGTATTAAAATGAATATATATTATAGTATAATCAAATAGGTAGTTGATTTTTTTCTTTCCAACTATTTTTTACCACTTTATAATATTATAAAATATATTAAATATATTAAACAATTATATTAAAATACACGCATATAATTAAATTTATTTGGTCAATAATTTTAACTGATTCCAAAATGTATAATTTTAATTTTTTTATACATATTCTGGATCACTGAAGCTCAAAAATATGTGTATCTATTAATTAATACACTTTTCCAATTATTTATAGTAAATTTACTGATTGTTTTCAAAAATATAATATTAAATATTAAAATACATTATTTTAAATTATCGATTTTTTATCAATCATCGCATAGAGGTGTATGGCTTAATATTATTTTATTAATACAATAACTTTAGATAGTATAGTAATGTTTGGATACCTATGTAATAGATATGCGTCGTCTGCCGCATGACAAATTAACACGCTGCGGGACTTGTTCGCATACGTAATAAATAATGGAATATATAAATATAATATAGGACCTGTAAGAAAAATCGACGGCCGTTAAAATTCCGTAATAATAGTTATGATGATGATAATAATATATGCTAAACCATGGTTGTTGAAACGGTACGTTATTGTTGTTTGCATTACAAATCGCCGCCAATACACAACGATACGCCACGGGATAAATATTTATCACACGCTCTAGTTGCGCTGACATAGTACCTACTATATCAGCTACATCGTCGCCCGCAGAGCTATTTTCTTCTATAATAAACGTTCGATATGCGCGTCAAATGGTTTGTTAATACCGCTACGACGACGCCGACGACGACGTAATAAGCCACCGGACAAGGGTTATCCGGAAGACGTTTCACGCAGTATCACAAAACGTCACTCATACATTTTTTATATTTTTTTCGAACATTGAAACAAAAACAAAGAAATATTTTTACGAACCATTGAAATACCCCGTACATGTCCAATACGATTTATATAAACATGTAATACATTGCACATTTCGGTATATGCAGTATATCTGGATTCCGGATAATAGTTATAAGTACTTATGCAATTATGTACACCATGTAATAATCATCGAAAGCGGGCAAGTTAACGAAAATAATTAAGTTAAGTTGAGTGAACACAATATCGTAAAAGTAGAAGTTGATATTTAACAAATAATAAATTTAACTCGCCAACTTCAAAATTAATATAATGGAAAAAAATAATAACTTGGTAATCAGTTTAAAGCAATAGTTACCTGATCTATATTTTAGATTAGTACGTGGATTATGTATAAATTGTATTTTTGCACCTATTTATTTTAACAGAAAAAATCAGACTACCAACTTAGGGAATCTTTTATAGTTACTGACACCTACATGGCTACATACTTAACCTGTTCCATCATTATGACATCGAACTGTGAATAATCAAATAAAAAATAATATAAGAAAATATAGGTTGATAATATAACAGTATCAGTATAGCCGAATAATTAAGAGAAAATATCCTCTAAAATGTATAATCAAACATTATTTATACGAAATACAAAATTACTTGGTGCCAATAGCCGTGCGTAATCGTGCCAATAACTATACAAGTTAGAAGTTAAACTATTACTATTATTATAGTATTAGATTATTCATTTAAACCTTTATATACAGTAATTAATGTATAAAACCATTAAAGCTAAAAATATTAAAAATATGTTTACAATTTTAACTTGAAAAGAAGTTACAATAAGTTTATCTATATAGGCACATCAGTTATAAGAAAAATGTTACGATTATGTCAGGTGCATAACATACATTTAAAAAATAAAATAATTATTACAAAAACCTCGTCGATCACAAAATCATAATAATTTAAAAAATGAAAACATTGGGAGAGGGAAAATATCATAGCTATTGGTAATCTATATATCATATGAATTTAAATTATTTTCCTATTAGATGTGTTAAAAAAAAAATCACTATGTTTTTATTTATATTAATTATATCTTACTTATATTTTAAATTGCAAAATAATACTATATTATAGCTTATACGAGTTTATATCAAGTGAAAAAGTTCATTGTTTTCATCCTAATTTATTAAAATTGTTTGAAAAAATATGCTATACAGGAGGAAAAATAACAACAGTTTTTTACTTAGTGTGACACTACAATGTAGAAAATATGCACCTGCATGAGATGTCAAAAAGTTAATATTTATGTACTTGAATATTTAGAGAAAGTTTAAAAAGTAAAATAAATAAGAATAAATTGCCATATTTTATTTTTTTATAAGTAGATTGTATAAGTGATTGTAGAAGTATTAAATTACGAGTAAATATAAAATTATGGCTATGTACTATTTCAACACATCATATTAGTTCTTATAACATTTAATGAAAACTAGAGTAAAACAATTTTTTTTTTTAATTGTATACATATTATAGGATGATATATAATAATATATTCTAGGGCCTAGATAAGTACGTATATTGTATGTTTATAAATTAAACATAACGTAGCATGCAAATAATCACTCTTCATAACTTACTGTTATAATTATTCACTTTAATAAAGTATAATAATATAATATATTAAAAACATAAGATGATTAATAATATAAAAAGCATTTCATCTCAATGAGAAATAATAACACTAATTTAATATAAAAATAAAATAAATATACAAAAAAAAATAAAGCTCTGGTTGTTTAAACTTCAGTAATAGTTTAGATACTGATGTAATAATATATACTACTAATAATAATTTTACAGTATAATAATATATAGAGCGTACATACCGCCCGCAGTTGCTAGATCCCGGATGGTCACCCATCCGGGATTTTTAACAACATATGCTGCCACACATACACAAACACGTGATACAACCCTACCAACTTAAAGACTTCCCAACGTGCAAAAATTTACAAAAATAACCCCTATATTGTATCACCCCACGCCCGATGGCCTATATTGCTGCGGATTCCCGTTAATAAAAAAATAAGCAAATAAATATTATACATGGTAAATATAGGAAAATATACAATACCATAATACAAACAAATTCATTTTTTTTTCAAATAATATTATTGAGTAATAAATCGCAAACACTATACATTTTATAAAAAAAATAATACCATTAGCATTAATATTTTGGATCAACGCTTGTTAAAACAGTTGATAATATTAAACTATCATATCAGTTAGAACTACATAACCTTGTATTCAATATTATCTTAATATCTTAAAGTTTATATTTCTTAAACTGCTGTTCAAATGATATATTTTCGTTTTACATAATAACTATAGATGAGGGTGGGGGTTACCTTTACCCTCAACTGAAACTATATGACCTCTCGTCCAGAGGGAAAATTGCACTAAATTCAATAATATTTGTATATATACTATTCAGACAAACGATTTGATTCGTTCTAAACTTTAGAACCGATACATAGTAATTATTAAAATAATATAAGTAGATCGTCTGATAACGTCAGAATTTTAATACGGTCATTATTGACATCGGCTGAGGCGGGATGTCTGCTGTTAACGTATAATGTACCTACGTTACACACGAGACACAGCAAAGAGAGCAACCGCGAGTCACTCAATGGATATACCGGGAGACACGTGATGGGGACGTAAATTACCGATAACCCGATCATCTCTATAAAGAGCTTGAACTCGTCCTTTTTCGATTTCTATACAAACACCGCTGACTAACTGTATCCGTTCATATGGCGTGTTTTCATCTCAATCTTTTTAAATAAACTAGTCTAATGCGCGATGGCGAGCACTAAACGTATAGTGGCGGGGTATTTATAAAACTACGTTATTTTTCTTTCTCACTTCTCTCTACATCTACCTCTACCACTACCTCTCTCTCACAATCTCTCACTGTTTTACTACGCGCATACACCGACAACATACAAACATTTACACATGACCACCGTAAGAGGTCGACAACCCGTTTTATATATACATATTACATATTATCAACCGCGGGAGAGGTCAAGACTATACAACGACGACGAAGTTAATTTTATTAATAAAGTATCCAAAATTATCGTCAAGCTGTTGGATTACTTTTTTGTATCTTCTCTTACCACGGTGGATTTGTTAAATTAGTATATAATACATCAGTATGTAATCACGATAATTATACAAACACGCGTATAGTCAAACAATAAACAAAGTGTATATAGCATCGTGATGTATTGTTATTATTGTAAATAAGCTTAATTCGATTGCACAAAGCGCACACATTATATACGCTTAACAATTATCGGCGTTGTGGAGAAGGGGTATTATGTACACATATTATATACATTATACGACTATATGGAAGTCTGCAGATAGCAAACAAACACACTCAAACGAGGGGAGAACCGCATATACGGATCGACTGCAGACGCGCGATCAGACGGTCGGACGGAGGTGCATAATTCGTAAATGTTCTCTTGTGCTCACGTACCATTGCTATCAAATGCTATCATATTGTTGATCCAATATGCAATCTAATAAATGGGAATTGGGAATTATTATTTTTCCACTAATCGATATAATGTATTTTTTTCATCCATAATAGTATAGGTATGGCCCACCTCAATGCGTCTATGCTACTAAATCAATTGCCAAAAGATACATAATATGCAGTTTAATATGTTCCTACTATATTTTTTCATCTCAATTGCTTTTTCACAGATTGTATTAATCTAATAATAGTAGATTTTCGTTTAATTGATCTACTTTACTTATTTATTTACAATTAATAATAATACTTTAATCTCGATAAAATATAGATATTCATAATACGAAAAAAGTTTAACGTGTTTAATTTATAGGTTACCTCTATTCGAGGTAACTAGAAATATTATGAATTTATGATCTACTAATTTTTGTACTGATATATTTTGCAATGTGCATTAATAATTAATAGCAAACACGTGAATTGTGAATTGTGAATTTATTCTAATTTCAAAGAACTCCCTTATAAATTCGTAATATTATTACGCTAAAAAAATGAAAAAGTTTTTTAAAAAAGAATCACGTTTTCTGTACATGTTTATCATAGACTTTTTATTTATAAGAGTCGACGTTATTATGATCTAAAGAAATTTTAATTATTCTATATTTATCATGTATATACAATATACATATATTATATTATATATATATATAAAGCAGAATTTTTGGTTCGATAATATCATTGTGCATTAGTTCGTAAAAGTAAATGATCGTATAGTTTTTTCTTATGTATTTTTATAGTACTTTTCATACTTCCTAACTCGAGTTTTATACGTGATAGTATTAAAACATACTAGAACACAATTGTGAGAATATTTTAAAATTTAAATGAGATTAATCCAGATCGCCTTTAACATCAGCCGGACGTAGTTTATAATTATAAATATTATTATAATGTTTTATGCTTCAATTACTTTCGGCACCCTACTTCAATATAATACCTAGCTAGTATTTCATCGAACACTAGCTGCATGGAGGTAAAAAAAACTAAATTCTAAATGCATATAAATCTGTATAAAATACAAGTAATAATTAAAGACTAAAAATGTTTAAGTTATATATTAAGTAAAATAAATTTAAGCAATTATAAATGTAAAACACTAAATAAGCGTATATCAATAAAACTACAAATATCCAAATTGTTATTACTTATTGTATCGTTCACACATTTTTATCATACCGATAGATGTTATTACTGTATTAGGAATATATATATTATATCGTATTATTTGTAGCTGTATTCAAATACATATAAGAAAGACTTTTTTGAGAATTCGGTGGACATAATCACATAATATACCTATAAAATGTCTGGAATGACAGAATCCTCGTGTGAATAAACATGCAATAAGTATCATTATGAACATGTTCCGAGCACAATGACATATTTATGTTAAACATTCTAGCAAGATTAACTTGACTTGAGTACAAAATGCATATAATACTTTCTAATAGCTATATTTTATTTTTATTTTACTTTTATTTATTTATTTATTTACAGACTCGGAACACAATAGAATTTAAAATAATAAATACATTTGAAAAATATAAAGTAATCATAGAATGAGTAACAATGGAATGGATAAAATTCACAAATGGTAATTATAAAAAATAGTAATAAACAGATATTAAGACATTTTAAGAGAAGCGTAGGGGCTCGTTACCCATCAAGCGCATCATACGATGAACGAAATTATTCTTTCCATTAGCGTTATGGAATGGAACAAAAAAGGATGAATTAGACTTAGTTGAGTGAGAAGGAACTTAAAAATGTGTTAAAGAAAGAAGAGCATCCATACGTCCGTCAACCAGCTTGTGAAAAAACAATAACTTATAGCTTCAACTCTTCTATTATAATGTTATAATTTATACATGGTTATTTATTTTTTGTCGTTAAAAAAAGTTAAAATGAAAATTTGTATCATAACCTACTATAAGCAAACATATTTGCTATTAACAATTAAGACAATTATTATATATATTTAAAACATTACGATAACGATTAAAAAAAAAAACAATCGACCCAAACGTGGCTCATCGGATATAATCGACAACAGTGGCGGATTAATATCCGACCGACGTGTTTGCATTGTGAGCTGGTCACGTATCTTAGAAACGTCACGATTTCCAACCAAACCATCACATCACACGCAGGCTAACTCTCAGAGAGCTCTTGACCTCCAATGGCTATTGTTCACGTATACACACACACACACACAAACACATACATATTACATACGTAATACACTCGTACCTAACCCTATATTTAAAAAAAAAATTTTAGGGTAACTACACAATGCTAGCAACAATGCTACCTACTTGTAGTATTACGAAAAAAGCATATACGAACGTGGCTTAAAAAGTAACAATTTTGATTAAAAAAAATACGATATAAAAAATGGAGTTTTCATAGAGATAATTGTTCAAATAAGTTTCTTATTCTGGTGTTGATCATAATTATTGTGATGTACATGACGAACCATGCATAAAGAGGGAGAGAGAAGACTGGCGTATGCCATCAGATAAACAGCAGGTGCCGTCTGCAGTCTCCCAACAGACACCTGTTCAATACATGACGTACAGGTTAGCAACAAGATGATTGCAATTATTTAGAATAAAAAAACCGCGTAAAAAACAATTTCTCCAATGACTTTCTATTTTTTTATTTATAAAATGTAAATAAAAACCAAACCCTATATAATATAATCAACTAATTACATTGTTATTATTATGTATTCAATAATTACATCTACTATCGATATGTTTTGTATGTAAAAATTAAATTAAAATAATACTTTTCATGTACAAATAGTACCAAGGAACCTAATAAGCCATACGATGGTGCGAAGGTTACTTCCAAGTTTTGACGCTATAGTCCAGGAGTGGCCAACATGAATGCGTCCACGAGCCAAATGGATAAATACAATTAGATCAAGAACCAGTATGAATATTGAATATAAATACATTTTATAATTTTTTAAATATTATCGTATTTTATCGTTAGTAATTAAATATTGGTTGTTTTTTTAGTAGGACGTGAACCACAAGTTAGCCACCCCTGTTATAGTCTGTAGAGTTTTTTAGGCTAACATAGTCTTTATGAAGCCATCCGATTCCTATATAGTGAAGTGCAACGTGCACACTAGTAGCATACGACTTTTTCCTCTACTGCAATCATCACGATTGAGTACTTTCTCGTCATATTACTGAACAGATTCTAACGAAAACTATGTGTTAAGACAATAATGATAAGTAGAACATTTTACAAATTCAATAAAAAAAAATTTGAAAAACATTGTGAGCAGCGAGTAGCAACACTACAGCTATAAACTTATGTACAATATATATTAACAACGCTGAAAGCTAAAGACGAACAAACTATATAAGTAGGAATGCCCCAACACATTAAAATTTATTTTCAATATAAATAAATGAATAATTTTTTCACATGGAATAATTATTTATAATTTCGTGCTTAACACTATCATAATTAGAATAATGTAATAGTTGCGAATTTAAAGCTAAAAAAAAGGATGTAAACATCATTTGAATATTTCGATTTTAGGTACCTACCTAATTAAAATGTCATTGTTAACAAATACAATGTCTAAAAATATTTTTTTCTTTCCACGCTATGTAAGTAATTTATCAAATATTCTTATCATCTATTTTTTGTATCGAGGTTCCAATCTCAATACATAGGTACATGTTTAAAATAAAAAATGTCTTAAAACTACTGGCGTCAAAATCTTTGATTTATATATTTAATGTATCTTTTATTATATATAATTATATACCTAATCTAATGTATGAATATGAAAGAACATGTGTTAATGAAAATAAATAAATAAAAAACCACTGACATTTATAGTCCAACGAAACAGTGAACTATTGTGCACACCCTGAAGAAGATAATGTAACACATTATTACTGTATATTATAGCCGATTGTACAATCCTTTCTCTAATTATCGTATACCAACAATAGTATTGTAGTTACTGAATTGATATAGAGTCTATATCTATATACATGTGATTATATTTCCGTTAGGTGGCATACATCATATACAAGTTTCTGAGGATTTACGATTTTCTATTGTCAGATTTTACGACTTACAATAACAATCCGATGCCTAGAGAAAAATACAATTTTCACGACTATTATGACTCGTGTGAGTTATGAGTTTGTGCTGCAAATGAACTCCAGAGTGTTCTATTAATCACTGATATTAAGCTCACTAAGTAAAGTGCGACTTGATATCAATAAACAGACAAAGAATGGACACTATAAAAATCTACAAAATGTAAGGTTTAAGCTAAAAAATCTAATGTATACTAGTATACGATTATATTAAATTTAGTTAATAAGCTTTATTATTTTGAAATATCCCGCTAGTCACCTTATTCGATTTAGCACTCAATATTGCGAATAGGTCAAAAATTAACTCTCAATATACATATCTAAGTTAGTTTATAAGTACGTCATACTGCAATCTATCTTTGAACTATATTGGATATACAATGTTAGGTATTTGTCCAAGCAGTGTATATATTTTGACTGTTTTTAGTGCTTTGCCTAATCAATTCAATAATACATTTTATGAAAAAATGATTATAATTTATGAATAAAACTTGAAACAAAAATGGTTTATAAAAACTGCTCTTTAATCAAGTATGATGTAAAATACCGAAAATAGTTAAAGATAGTTATAGTTAGTAGACAGAAAAACTAATAACAATTTTATATAGAAAATTGCAATTTTAAAGGAAAAGACTAGCATGGGCCTTAAACATTTTATACTCTAAGGACAAACGGTGCGGTAGAAATCCGTAATGGATAAAATGTTTTTATTGTAACCATGAAATTCAATTAAAGACAAAGGGATTAGATAATATTGATTTTATACTAATAAAAATATTTTAATACAAACGAATAAATTCAAAATATAATTTGACAATTTTGATATATATTCCTATACATACTTTATTATTACAATAATATTATTCATTCAAACCATTGTTTATGTTTATTACCTTTCATTTTAAACACATGTGAGTAATACAATATATTTAATTGCTTATTTTAAAAAAAATCAATTTTAATATTATACAATAAAGTTTTTGGAAGTTTAACATTAAGTTTAAGACTACTATCTTCACGAACCTTATACTATTCATACGAATACTAACAACCATTATTTTTTTCCTGGAATTTTCTTATCTTAATTTAATTATTTTATGACTTTACTTTTACTATAAATGTGATAATGTTTTAGTTTCTCATCAAACCAGAACAAACAGGTGATGACATTCAAAAAATATGTTAAAAAAAGGATGCATCACAAAGTTATCTTTTTTGAGCCATCTGGTCAACTGGAAAGTTGTCAATGCCCCAGACATATTTATTGTTAGTTAGGTAACTACAACCTACTTAATTTTCCGCTTCTCTCCACATAATACTTTATCTACAATTAACCGTTTAACCGCGCGTGTTTATTGTCAAAGAGTTTCCATATTGTCAATATCCTTTGTGCATATGAATTTTTTTTCCCAGTGTAGGTATATCATTAACAGTTTACTCTGATATAATCATTTATCATAAAAAATAAATTTTTACAACCTCGTCATTTATTTAACATCAAAAGAAACAGATTCATTGAAATGTAATAAATATTTTCCATTTTCTAATTGCAAATGTTAAAAAAAAAATATAATAAAAATTAATTATCGCTACAACAATAGCATCAAAGTCCAAAAATCTATTACAAAATGTATAACCAGCAATGAAAGCAGGAAATTTAAAAAAGTACACTCAATCGTTCAACGAATATAATATACCATATACTATAACTTATAAATAGGTGCATATACACATTTATGTATAAAGTTTTGTTTCTAATGTGAACCCGTGTTGTTATTTCGAATTTTGAATTCATTCTTGTGTTAAAGCTCAATACATACAATTTGATTATCATCAATGATAACTTTAACAATTTTCTAATATATCTGTTTAGTTCACTATTCATTGTTTATTGTAAGTTACTGTTTGTTGTGTAAAATAAAATTTGTGTTGCTTTAATTTTACCCATTGTATCACTTGTAATTTGTATATAAATAAAATCTACTCGGATCATTATCAATATGTATCCATTTTAATAATAATTTAATAAAATATAATGCAGGACGCAGATTCTGGATATGATAAAATATTTGTTTGCAAATCAATAAAGTTATGTCTATTACAAATTACGTTTAATCATATAATCTTGAGAAAAGCTAGATTGGATGAAATTCTCATAAACCTGCAGCCTATACTTTAAGAAATCTGGTGAACTTAACTATAATAAACCTGTATTAATGACAAGAATTAAATTACAATATGTCCCATAATCTACTTAAGTTCGATTATTTACAATAAATTACAAATATTTAAATGAAATGATCAACAAAACAAAAAACTTCAACAACAATATTGATTTTAAATGATTCATATACCTTAATTTAATCATTCCGCACGGGCACAATGTAACAAACGAACATGAGTAATATAATCTAGGCACAATACAACATACGTACATCATGTCAGGTCAAAAGTGACTAGGTTAGTATCCATATAGTGTCGACGACATTGTCGTACAGCACAACCAAAATAGATACTGTAGTAATAATGCCGTAGGTATAAATAAAATAGACAATCGTTATAGGTATCAAATTAAGACCCAAAAATATTTATTTTCAAGACAATATATTATTATGTATTGATTTATTGTGATTATTGATTCATAATGTTATACACCAATATTTTTCGGAAAGCTGTGTCAATGAGACTCAAAGTAAGTACAACTTAATTAAAAGTAAAACATTTCGTGTCATGTAATTATTATTTATATTACATATTTATGACATGTACAAGTACTTTACGCGTACCCACACACGCATAAAAAAATATTATTTTTTTAAAGTAGAAATCCCTTATTTGTATCTATTTAATAATTTTAATTTTATTACTTATTAAATATAAATGTTGATAGACAAGTAGACAAATCATTAATATATGTTTAAGCATATAGATAAAAATAATACCAACACAGTATTTGGATCGGACCGCTTTCCCTTATAACCTCTTACGAATTACTTCGGAACATACGGATCTGGCGAATTCTGGCCTTAAGTTATACATTTTTAGAATTTTAGAATATATTTGACTACAAATATTTATTATAACACGAAACTAAAGAACGATAATTAAAACTAAACGATGAAAATGTTTTGATAAATGGTTTATTTTAGAGTACAATATTATGTCAATCACGATCGATAACATTAGGTATGGTGTGCGATATTGAAATAATATATTATATATCTACCTATATATCTACCTACAAACGGATAAATCTTGGAAGATGACAAGTAAAAAAAAAAACAAGAAACGTGTTCATAGATAAAAAATCTTTTGAAACTCTCTGTAAACACGGGGGGAAATGCCGTTGACTTAAATCTGTCAATTATTGAATACGATAATGAAATATAAAAACAGAAAAGTTGTTTTCGCCATCATATTATATAGTATTTATATAGTCTGCATAATATATATCACATATTAGTAGTATGCACTTTTATGTATCTGCAGAGATCACCGCCAATCAACGAATTATTATTATTATTGCATTGCCGTTCACCAAATACCATTTGAAATCGTACACTGCGATTAAAACAAGGAATTCGGGAATGCCGGCAGCCGCGCGTAGAACAGAGTTTTGGCGTCGCGCGACGACAGTGGCCATCACCATAGGATATTATATACGTATGCTGTGCGCGTACGTCGCGTGTCCGTCACGTTTCCTGCAAGTCTCCGTGTGCCTGTAAATTGGCCACCGTCGCCAACACGCGAACACCATAGTATAATATATTTATTGTAATTTTGCGTATTACTTGCCTTGTAACTATTTCGAGTTTCTGTGTGTCCGAAAATCGCCAAACATCACAAACACAACACAATGATAATATTACACTGACGATGAAAAAATATTTGTTGATTTTATTTTTCTGATTCGTAAATCATCACTAGACAGGGTGATTCTTTTAAGTGGGTACACTAATTATCTCGAAAAGTATTTACTTTTTTCAAAATATTTTTTACATGGTATCAAGTAGTTAAAAAACCAACGTTTTTATTAAAAAATTGTATTTTTAAATATTTTTTATCCTTGTCATTTTTAAGTTTTTTACTTTTTTGAATGACAACATAAAGTTTTAATTTCATATTCCAAAGCAGAATATTTTTCTAAGTATTTTGATTCATAAAAATCGAATTTAGGGCTAGTAGTTTTTGAGTTATAAGTATTTTAAGGTTAGATTAGCAGAGTGGAGTGGTACGGGTTTACCCCGCAAAATGTTTGTCCACTACTCCGCTTGTCTAAACTTTAGATACTTATAACTCATAAACTACTCGTTCTAAATTCGATTTTTATGAATCAAAATACTTAGAAAAATATTCTGCTTAGGAATATGAAATTAAAACTCTATGTTTTCATTCAAAAAAGTAAAAAACCTTTAAAAATTATAAGGATAAAAAATATAATTTTTTAATAAAAACGATGGTTTATTAACAACTTGAAACCATGTAAAAAAATATTTTGAAAAAAGTAAATACTTTTCGAGATAATTAGTGTACCCACTTAAAAGAATCACTCTGTATATAGAGGACGCTATATTTTGTACAGAAACGCCGCAGCGCGTCTACACAATTATTAGGTACGCACTGAAATGTGTACATTAAATTTTAACGATAACGAACTATTTTCAAGAGTTGAATCTTGACGTCGATATGAAATGTGTGGAAAATATCCGATTTTAGTAAATAATAAATGTACAAATAATAAAATTGAGAACAAAGTCATTGAGCAATACTAATAAATTGACGATTACTATGATATTAGTTATTTAGGTATATACTGA
The DNA here is from genome assembly GCF_037042655.1 of Diuraphis noxia. NCBI lineage: Eukaryota > Metazoa > Arthropoda > Insecta > Hemiptera > Aphididae > Diuraphis > Diuraphis noxia. The sequence continues at coordinate 14,270,605 of NW_028301713.1, forward strand.
AACTATGGCAATATAAAGTAATAACTGATTATATTGTGTAAATTTTTACAAAAATTTATACTTGAGACTCTTAAATTATGAACTTAAGTTTAAATTAGTCAAGTTGGTATAGAATTATTAATTCAGAAGAGTATAAAACAGATCGTACAACTATTATAGTAAATCTTACTTGATAAAAATCAATACCTAAAGGTAAATTCGAAATATATTATCCATATAATTCTATTAATGATGCAGTTTTGACAATACGCGCTGTATTTATAATACTGCTTATATATAATATATAATATATGTCTTATAAAAGTAGGTATAATTACACCTATTTAAATTAATTCATTAAAGTCTAAAATATGTAGATACTTAACCATTTTTGTATTTTTTTCGTGTGCCTATGGTTTAATTACCTAATTAACTGTACCTATACTAAATATTTGGTTATTAATGTATTATGATATAAAAAATATATTTTATTATATTATAGTAAAAATATAACAGCTATTTTTAAATTACATGCTAATAAGTAATAATTAATTATATTTACTTCAATTAAAATGGATAATGAGCAGAAATAATAGATACACATAATATGTTCTGTATTAATCTTGAACCTTGAAATCTTAATTATTTATACTATTATACTTATATCTCCCTGGTTATGATATTAATATACATTCTAAAAAAACATACCTATTCGCATAATAATCCCGCCAAGAAGTAATAACCAAATTCAAGGAGTCTAAGCTACTAAAAATTGTATTTGGATAATATTATAATAACAAATACTATTAAAATTTTAAAGAAATATACTCTTAAATTTATATTTTATGACTATATTCTATTACCGACCTAATAGAAACTTGTGATAACCGATACACTTAAGTGCAAAACTACTATTTTAAATCGAATACCTATAACATAAATTAAATATGAATATCTGACTAATATATTTTTTAATTCAAAAGGTTTTTAAAAATAGTAATAAAAAAAAATTAAAAATATAAATATTTAAAATTAGCCTTTCATTGGTATTATATTATTTATCTAAAAATTGGAACGATTGATAAAATAAAAATAAATAATATAAAAATTGTATTTATAGTTGCCAATGTACAATCAAAAAGTAAGTCTCATTTTATTTATTACAATCTAAAAATCGATGTTAGGTATAAATGTGAAATTGCCTTTAATACGAAATTAATTTAATAATTGTTGATAAACATTAATTTTTTTTAGTTATAAGGGACAGAAATTCATAAAAAAAAAAAAATTATGTCCTAATAATAAGAACCGAACAATTCTATAAAACTTTATGAGGTAATGAAATCTATTTTATAAATTGTCATTAAAATATTCTTCCGTTTCAATTATATTAAAGACTTAAATTCATCTTTTAAACTTTTTGAAAAGAAATGTCTTAATTATTTAAAAAATTAAGCAAACATTTAGCAAAGCTGTAAAAAGTCTTAACAATTTTTTTTTTATTTCAAACCAAAATAAAATATTAAATTGTGTTCGTTAACATAAATAATTTCATGGTATTGATTTGTAAGATAGTTAAAATCTCTTACTTTAATAATAATTATATTCAATAAATATATACATACTATATAACGAAGGTTGGTAATGATTTTTATTTAATAGACCTATTGTTTTCAATATCACTACAATTCCACAATTATTATTAAAATAACAACAATATAATACAAATGGATATAACACATAATAAGAAGATGAATTAAACTGAAACATAAAGAGGCAATATACCTTTGGGTACTGATATTATTTTAATTTATTCTGTACACTTGCGTTTATACGTTCTTAATTTACATTTTGTACATCTAAAAACTTGTACTGAATTTTTAAGGAATTCGACGTTTAATGCGGAGATATTTTACTAAGTAATAATCGTATTTTAAAAATATAATTAACCAAAATAAAACTTAGTAGGAAGTAAAGGTGATTAGTGATTACTAATTTCACTAAATGTATTACTAATAAGTTTATACATTATTAAAAGATCCTATTTTTTTTAAAACTGAATATTTTTTTTTATTTTAGGAATAACGCTAACCGGCTTTTACAGAGAATGTATGAAATCGGTGATATAATGGTACAATACTTTACAATTTAAATTAAAAAAAATAAAAAGATTATAATTTTCGTAAAATAATATTAAATTCTTATGAACAACAGTAATTTAAATATTTATAATAATTATAGATTATAAATTTATAAATATCGAATCTAATATAGTTTATCCGTTTATCGTTACCTATGTAATATAATATCTAATAGGTAAGAAATTAAATAGTAATTTATATGTTGTGAATATTATTGCACATAAATAAAACTATACCTACAGAAATAAATTATTTTTTTATTAATTAACCCGCGGAAACATAGGCCATTGGGGGTGGAAAGAGTACTGTAGGTTTTTGGGTTGGATAGATTTGTTGGTACATGTGTGTGGTTTTTGACAAAATAAAATAAATTCTTTTAATATCAAAAGAACATAATTTAATGTAGAATAGTTTTCTAGACTTGTTTATCGGATAAATCTGAAAATATTTAAAATAAAGATGAATCTATGCAAACGTATTTTTTTTTCTAATTACTTGTAATGCTTCTATAATATTTAAATGTACCTATTACCAGCCAATATCCTCATATACACAGATAAACATACAGTGATATTTCATAATTATATTTTAAGCGTTTAAGTATACGTGTAAGTTATCTTTGTCAATAATACATCGAAAAAAAAATAGATACCTACTGCAAATATTTTTATTTTTCAATCAACTCACCTCGATCACTGCAACGTCTGGATCCACCACTTGAGCAACGAAAACGCCGGTGTTCTGCTGCACATCAGGTAATTCGTAATTTTTCCGTTGGTCAAATTTAATAATAATAATAACAATTAATAATCACGTAGATATTTTAAACATACGCGGGCACACACACACACACACACACGCATAAACGGTTTGCACAAAAATGATAAACGCCAATATGTTACGAGTAAAAAAAAAATTAAAAACTAAAAAACTTATTTATATTAAGCCACTAAAATAATAATAAAAAATAAACGCACCCGGCGTACAGTACGAGAGCATCCGAAGGACTACTCACATGGAGTGGCTCGGATGGCTGCTGGAACGGTCGCGCGGCGGGAACGACGCGGAGAACAGGTGAACTGGAGTGCCGCCGCCGCCGCCGCCGCACGGCGCTGCCAACTTAGTATACATATATAATATTATGTGTTTTGTATGTGTGTAAGCTATATACATATATATTATGTAAATATATGTATGCTGTAGCTACTATTTATATATATATAATGTTCTTGGAATATATTACATAAGTCATTACTCATTAGTATTCCATTGGCCGTCGCATATCTGTAGTCGGTCCGTGCAGACATTATAATCACAAACATTCGTAAATATTTTCACGATTGTCCGAGGATAACTCGCCGACATAATAATATGAATACTATACGTCTCGTCAAATTATTATTATTATTTTAATATTTTTAACATTCGTTCGTTTTGTATATGTATACGGCAATGTTAAGCCTGCAATGATAATACCCATAATAATATATAGAGGGATCGGGGATGACGCGATATCAACTTATACCCTATAGCTGAGATTAAACTCGTCGTCGTTTTCGCATTTATAGATACCGATAAACTCTGCACTTAATTCACCCCCGAAGTGTCCGACTGCGTTGAAAAATCCTATAATTTATGATACGTTTTCGAGAATTTAGACTTCGGCGAGCTACCGAGTAGACGATGTATTCGTGGTAAACTCATACCAGTCAATGTGCGCCAATCAAACTTGATGTAAAAAAATTCAAATAAATTTCATAAATATATAGTCATGATATTTGATATGGCTAGGACGTATAGTTACTCAAAGTCAAAAATAAATGTATTGAATCGCATAATATATGTAATGGAATAACAATATAATAATAATCAAAATAATAACAATGAAACAATTTTTTTTTTTTATCCAATACCTAATAATTTTAAGTCAAATGGTAAAATGAAACTCATTTCAAATTATGACCCGACAATTCTACATGCAATTTTAATGCATATAATCATACATTTCTGATATCTAGTTAATAGAAGTGAAAAGTTAACAACTTAAATATTATATTCTACGGGATAAATGCATGCATTATCACAAATTTTAAAACAAAAATAGTACAAAATAGTAAAATACAAATGAACAGTTATAATTAAGTTATAATCATAAAAAAGACATCATATAATTAAATAATCTATCTCGTAGTTATACCTTATAAATAACAATACAACTTTGTTTTTTTAAAATAAATATTTAATTAAACAATCATAAGTATTGGAAAACTGGATCCACAACCGAAGTGCACCAGAATAGCCTATTTATAACGCCGCGTGATCACAATAATTTTACTATTGAAATGCAAACACAATAATACGTAATTGTATTGAAACATTGATTTATATATACTATACTATTTCAAATAATAAGGGGTGCATTAATAAATGAAAAATCATTGGTTTGGAATCACTTATTAATTATTAATTATTATCAACGAAAAATTTAATGCCGTGAATATTGGAAACACGTATTGTGTGTTTCGCGAAAACGTCTCAACAACCATATATCATCTATTATATCGTCTCGTATAATACTCATCAAAAACTAAGAAAATAATTTGAGGGTTCTCGATGAAAAAGAAGTAGGTAGGTATTTACATATACGTATTATATACCCGATGAATCGAATTCAAGTCAACGCTAAAGCTGCAATCGAAATTCTCGCTACACTTAAATACTCTCTTCTATAAACTTAAAATATGTATATACGATATACCTCTAAGACTAATACTATAACTTCCAATTCTTCGTGTTACATTATTAACTCTTCGAAATTCGATTTGAATTACCTATATTACAATTTATTTTTTCCGTAGGATTAAGAACATATTACTCTTGGAAAACTGCGTGTCCAAAAACGTCGATACGTCTTTACAGGAAAACGAGCTACATTTTAAAATACTTGCTATTATAAGATATTGCATAAGTGAATTTCAATAAACCGTCACCACGACGGCGTGCTGCATGGTTCATAGCAGTATAGAGGTAGTCGTGGAAACACGAATAACGATGGTCTCACATATTATTAATATTGACACAGCATTTAGTTACCTTGTTGTCGCGTTGGTCGTACTATCGATAGCCAACCCGCCGTTCGTCGATAATATACAATAATTAATTATTGGTTGTTTTATTATATAGCCACAGAAAACCTCGTATAACATCAACCACGCCATGTCGTGCGGTCCATGTAAGGAGTCGGTCGAATGCGAGGAAATTCCGGAAGAGGACGCCGAGTACAAGGCACTGACGGAACTGTACGACCGGATGTTCTGTTCGCGGGGCGAGGCGTGCTGTCCGACCGATATCGGTGGAAACGCGTTCGGGCCACTGTTGCAGGACAAGGACCGTGGCCATTGTCAGTGTCTACTGACGCCGTCGCCGGTCGAGGTGCAGGAGACACCGGCCGCCGCTCATGATTACTGCACCGACTCAGCGTCGTTGTGCAACTCGCCTATAAAGCGCGCCGACCGACTGCTGACCGCCGCTTTGCTCAGGCAACGGAAGGACGGCGGCGGCGCGGCAGCCGAGGGCGACGTCAAACACCTGACGGACGCTGTGCCGGCGTTCAAGTCGTGCAAAACCCGCAAGCCCGGCGCCATCAACTCCGCGCTGTTCGGCTTGGACCTGGAACAGTGGATGTCCGCCGCCACGGCGGGCGACGGCCGAGACGATGGCGCCAAGCGCGCCGCTTACGACCTGGCCGCGGCCGAGGCGCACTGCAAGCACAGCGGTGCCGTCGAGGCCGCCGAATTGGCCGTGCACGTCGAGCCGGCCAGACACCTGGCCGAGGTGGCGGCCCGATTCGGCGCCCAGTCGTACAGCGGCGGCATCGGCGGCGGCAGCGCGGACGATTGTTCTGGCGGCTCCGGCGGTGACAGTACGCCCGTAGTGGTCGTTGCGTACGTTGGCAACACTTTCCCGTCGCCGTCGGACGACTAAAAACCTATGCCGATGTCGACGGAATGGCGGAAAATGAAACATGAGCATACAATATAATATTCAAAATAATATTATTTTAACTTCGTCGAGACTTTGTAACGTTCGTGTTCTCCGAATAATATTGTGCGTTTTTATGATAAAATCGTAATAATCCGTCTATGTACATATTAGCATATTGTCTTAATTTATTGGTTCCATAAAACAATTCCATATGGGAATTATTTATGACTTTGGTCATATTTTTCAACCCAGAAACTTTAAAGTATAATTAAAACGGACAGTATAATAATAACAATATGCATAATGTTATGCAGTAATATAGTAAAATACTTTATCGACACGTTCGATGTTGGGTATACTCACTGACCGCCAGGGGTGTAATTAAGGGGAGATGTGAGGAAAGATCCCATGACAAAACTTGTATTTTACTGCCAACATTTCAAATTTGGTGGGTATAGGTAACTTTATGAGGCTTACAGATTTGGCTAAAAACATAAATCGGGCCCCCCCCCCAAACCAAAAATGTCCTAATTACGCCACTGCCATCATATATACGTAAGTAGCCAAGTAGGTCGGTAAGTCACTGTATAAATTTATCATGATGTAGGTCAGCGGTTCTTAACCTGTGGTCCGCGGCCCCCTGGGGGTCCGCAATACTCATGTCGGGGGTCCGCGGCAGTCTTAACACCTAACATCAGTCAATATGTGACATGAATGGCGAATGCATTATTACAATATACATTTTGTTATGTATTCCTCTATAATTTTTAATATAAAATATAGTTATTATAATTTTGGTTATGATAACATCTCATGTTTTGTAAAAAAAATATATTCGACAAAAAACTGGTCAGTGTTCTACAAAAGGTTAAGAACCGCTGATGTAGGTATCGACATATTTTTAATTAAAATAAATACATTTATAATACTTAATACTTACTTTGAATTGTTTATGATCAGCACCAAAGGTTGACAACTTAAGCCGCAACAAAGTATTATAACTAAATGGTACAAAACACCTTCAAATAAAACTTGATTAATAATAATTACGCTATAGTGACTATAGTGCTGTATTAATTTATATTATTCAACCAATAACAAAATGTTAACGAGCTATAATATTATACGAAATGATAAAAACCGATCTTTAAATGTATTACTATATTAAATATTAAAAAAGAACTAATATAATACTAATAAGTATAACTGATAATACATATTTTGCAACTAAAGGCAATATGACTTTATGAGAATTGCTTAACAGTTAGGTACTTATTATCTTTTAATTTGAGTGATTGATTATTATTATTAAAAATATTATGAATAAAGGAATCAACTCAATACAAAGTTTTGTACGGTCTTAGCACCACCAAAACTTTATGTTTAGTTGCGCCTATGTCAGAGTGTCAGACTAGTGGGCCCGAGCAAAACCGAACAGCAGAGTAGCAGATAATTAATATAATATATTAAAATATAATACAAGACAGAACATGCGTCGCATTTTCCAGACAGTTTTCTCACAAAACGAATTCGGCGAATAATATATTAATAAATTATAATCTATTTCTGCGTAAACGAAAACGAAACGAATGGCAATGACAAAAACGTACTTTCCGAATTTCCTATTCTACGAAAGACGCATCAGTTTCGTGTATTGTTGACAATAAATCGAACTTGGCACTAATTTTAAAATCCCTTCGCGGTCTCAAAGCTGATCAGAAAATGCAGAAAAACATAATAATTTTAACGCATGTACCGCGGCCGTCTGATTTTCCTGGTTTTCCCATGCGTCTAGCCAATATACGACTCTTATCTTCGAGCGAACATCAATCGCATACCCCATAGTAATAGTAACATATATTGAGTATTAGAGTGTAACTGCAGTTCTTGTGATTTTAAAAATAACTTATCGAAAACGGACAACAATTAAATGTTCAATTGTTTCCAAGTTTCCCGCAACGACCGAAGAAAATCCAAGAAAAAAAAAATGGGCGCCCGACAGATCGGTATCGATTAATCGTTACAATAATATTTGCAGACTCGCAAATATAATAGTACATATAGTGTGGCTATGTAATAGGGATATTTACATACGTCTGTCAACGATGACCAGACCTCCAGATTTAAATTCTCTGAAAAAGTGAAAACTATTATTCTTGAATTTATTTAGAAATTTTGGATGTGATTGGATGAACTGATTATTTCATATCAAGATATCATATTATGTTCGCAATACGATTAGTTGTCAGAAATTGGTCCTCAAACAAATAAAAAAGAAATAATAGTATAATACGCGTATCTCAAATAATATTTGATATTCATACTAAAATTTGTATATTTTAAAAATATTATTCTTCAATTAATATTATAGTTACATTAATAAATTATAGGTAGATGATTTAAAATTATTATAAACTATATGAAGAAATATATATATATATTAATAGGTATATATGTGTATATATATATATATATATATATATTGATAAGTTTAAAATATTCAGTTTTTCTAAAAATGTGTTATTCCTAACAAATGTTATTTAAATTTCAGTGTTTTATAATAATATGATGTCACGGTGTATATTAATAATTATTGTGCGATTTGCATGCAGTTATAAATACAACTATCGGGACGAATAAAAATCTGAGACTTACCAACCTGGAGTAGACAACAAAACCTAAACAATAAGTTAAGAGATTAGACCAAAAGCAAACCAAAACAAATTTCATATGACCAACTGGCGTAAAAAATCGTTTTATATTTGCTATCCTATGTCAGGTGACCAGATATTATTTAACATATTAAATTAGGAAATAATATTATTGGCTGTTGCGGAATTTGCTGTGATGATGGCAACAAGCCACCAGATGTAACATTTTAGGATATATAATAAGCTATTCGATTTCGATCTGAATTATTACTATACATATAAACAACAAAATTGATTTGAAATGTTGACATAGTTTAGTTACCGGTTACCTGTATGACTTATCGACTTCTATAGTTATACTGACTTCACATATAAAATAAGCATTTCAATATTACGTATATTAATAATTTTGAATTATGATTTCATATTATTTAAATTTTATATTTTTTGGCTTTTACTGAAATCATAAACAATACGGTACCTATGTATTTCCAGACTACGGCTACCTACCAAATTTCTAACAGTGTATGCCTTTAGGGCTTTGACCTTAATAGTTACAGTATTGTAATCTGTTCTGTTCCGTATTTCGTGTTGATTTTATATTCCGAAACAACTGCCAATTAGGCAACTTAATGTACAGGCTATATAAGCTTTCCCGGTTTGTTTGATTTATAATAAAATACCTAACTAGTACCTACTACTAAAGTATTGCATCCTAAGTACTATTCATAGGAATATTTTAATTGCATTTAATTACACAAGACTAAATATACTACAGATGCATATTGCATACTGATTTATAGTAATCAATATTATTATGATTATATTACACGCAACTTTGAACATCAAAGCAGCTCAATCTCTTACTATATTTGATATTATTCAATTTTCTGTAACAAATATCTATTGAATCGCTGCCGTTGTTTAAATTTTTTATTAGTTAGCATATATCTATATGTAAGTCACAAACTCTGTTTAGAGTACCTAATCCATTTTTCGGGGCCAAACCATTCAATCAGAATAATATTAAAGTATACCTTGCGGTCTTAACGAAACTGCCAAACTAAAAAGTCAAAACATTAATGCAAAAGTTACATACATAAACTCGGGTAGTCGGGTAATGTCGACATTAACCGGATAATATAATATCCACCAAGAACATTGGATTAAGGCTTGCCATAAAAATGTGTCATGCAGTTGGCTGCATGTTACTTGCGTCCCGAAAAAAGGTATATGTTACAGGTAGTAAATTTGACCGGTAACTTGCGTCCCGTTTTGTGGACACAAGTCGGCTATATAATTATTATCGATATTTACTACTAAAATCACTTAAGTCGATAGTTCATAAACTATATACTATAAAATAAATCTCACTATTTGAATATGAATTATGAATACATGCATTTTTTTATTATGCTAAAATGTAAAAATATGAATTTTATTATTATAACAAAATGTAAAAAATAAGAATTGTAAAATTAAAATTAATAAAAAATAAAAATATGTTTTTTACTAACTTATTGATATCGATTATATCAATATTTTCGGAACGCAATTAGGTTATAAAAAAAAGGTATTACGGGACGCAAATAGGCTATTATGACCCTTTTTGAATATTTTTTGCGGGACGCAACTAACCTACTGATAATATTTTCGGACGCAATTAGTATGCTCCCATCCAGATAAGACAATTTTAAATTATTATAGCAATATTAAATATATTTAAGACATGATAAAATTATTAATTAGTAATTACCATTAAAGACATATTATTAATGATAAATATAATAAGATAATAAACTAACTCATATAAATATTTTGTAAAAACAATGAACTATCTCTACAAACTACAGAAGTACCTACCTATACGGTGTATTTCAATTTTAAGAGTACGTAACAGTGGTATATTTTGTTGTCTCCGTCTTACCAGTGCGTAATATAACAAATTTACGCTCAGCAGAACACTTGTAGCTCTTTTAGTTTAAAAATTACAGTGAATCGACCTATTATGAAACTTGATGGTAAGAACATTATCCGTGTTTGTACGTTGGTTTTTTACGATAATTCAATTTTTAAGTGAGTTATGAGCATTTTTAATGTACTGCATATTATATGCTCATAATTCACTGTAATTTTTAAACTAAAGGAGCTAAAAGTGTTCTGCTGAGCGTAAATTTGCTATATCTATTACGCACTGGTAAGGCGGAGACAACAAACAACAAATACCACTGTTACGTATTCTTAAGATTAAAAACCAATATACACTTTTAACAAACCGAACAAATCATATCGGTTTTTTAAAACGCAGAACACTTTTCGAAAAAATATAATTTGATTACAGATAACGAAAGTCTTGGTTTAAAAAATACTCGCGAACGTGCGGATGTAAAACATTCGTAGTTATTCGTTCCATTTATTTGAATTCAAGTATTCGAGTATAGGCGTAGTCCATTCTACAAATCTGAAAATGTAAATAATAAAAATGTAGGTATGTTTATATATATATATGTTTATATATTTACATGTTTGGGATCAGACGCCTGTACAAAATAAACTATAGACTGCAGGTCGGGGACATGGATTATACGCCATGCCCACCCACGTAATAAATTGATACCATCCTCCAGGACTCCTTCCCAAATTGCAGAGGAACAATGATCCATATAATATGTATTTATATAAAACAATATAGTACGCTATATAGGCTATAATACACATAATAGTTATACTACGTTACTATAAATGTTATGTAATAGCTTGGTCATTGGCGTTTCAAACGTGAAACAAAAATAATATCACGGGCACGACCCTATACACGACGATTCACTATAAGCAAGCTTACCATTTTTTTTCTTCTTCTATGATGAGCAGGTTGTTCAAAATTTGATTTTAAAAATTTTTAGTTATCGTTAAAAGTCATATTTTATAATAATCAATATTTGTTGCACTATACTTAAGGTATATCCTGCGGAAACATCTATTTTACAAATGAGAACCCCTCTCCTCCCCCTTTTTTTCTACTGTAAATTATAGACGGAAATTTTTTTCAGAAAATACGATAATTTTTTAACTCAACTTAATTCACTTAATAGTCTACTAGGTAACTGATACGAGATAACTCAGACGTTTATTAAGAGACTAACGACCTAAAAATATTATTTAACTTTCTCAGGTTAATTGTGAACACTAGGCTACAAAAATATAAAAAATCAAGCCCCACCAAGATCCGTAACATATTTTCTGCGTGATCTTTATACTGTATAATGTACCTACAACCAACCTAAATATTGTGATCAACAATAATATATATTATATAGTGAAATGCTCATATAAGTATACTAGACAGGCATATATGCACTTATTATTCTAGTTTATTAATTGAAATATTTACTATAACAGTTCAGGTAAAATCAGAAACAGAAGATTACTGCACCCTGCAGCACGCTATGCAAACTAAGTAGTATAGTCTGCACTCTGCTGTAGTACCTATATGTGACATATAATATATGTCCTATATATTCGAAGACCGGAGGGCGGTGACCATGTGCTGCTTTATGGAATTTCAGACTTCAGGTGCCGTTCGATGGTCAATAAGAAAATAAACAAACATATACATTTGTGCTCATGTGTGTAGTGTTTGTTGAAAGGAATGAAAAAAATAAATAAATAGAAAAAGGTCATCATTGCGCACTATATTATACGTAGGTACATATAGGCTGCAAGTAACCATATATTATGCACTCCCCAAGGCACCCCGTCGGAACGGAAAGGGTTCAGTATTATTATTGCACCTTACGCGATACAATATAAAATACGTATAGTCGATAGTCATATAAGATTTAGTATACCTACCTAAATATGTATATGCCCGACCCACATAGTATATGACGTACGTGTCCCCAGCCCCCCCACATCGGATATTTCAAATTTTTTTTTGGCAAAAAATTAGCATGTAATTAGCATGTATTTGCATGCTAACTTTTGTAATTTGCACGCGCTTTAATTAGGCGTGGGATCAAAAAATAGGTGGGGGGGCTGTAGACACGTGTCTCCGACCCCCCCACCCATCAAAATCACTTATTTTCAAATTTTTTTCTAGGCCAATATTTAGCATGTAATTAGCATGTATTTGCACGCTTGGTCCCGAAACTCTACCGTCATTCGTTGGTTCGCAAAATCCGTTTTTCTAATTTGCACGTGTCCCCAGCCCCCCCACAACTCGAAATAACTGGAACTGCATAATCGTTTATACGCCAATATTTAGCATGTAATTAGCATGTATTTGCACGCTTGGTCCCGAAACTCTACCGTCATTCGTTGGTTCGCAAAATCCGTTTTTCTAATTTGCACGTGTCCCCAGCCCCCCCACAACTCGAAATAACTGGAACTGCATAATCGCTTATACGCCAATATTTAGCATGTAATTAGCATGTATTTGCACGCTTGGTCCCGAAACTCTACCGTCATTCGTTGTTTTGCAAAATCCGTTTTTCTAATTTGCACGTGTCCCCAGCCCCCCCACAACTCGAAATAACTGGAACTGCATAATCGTTTATACGCCAATATTTAGCATGTAATTAGCATGTATTTGCACGCTTGGTCCCGAAACTCTACCGTCATTCGTTGGTTTGCAAAATCAGTTTTTCTAATTTGCACGTGTCCCCAGCCCCCCCACAACTCGAAATAACTGGAACTGCATAATCGTTTATACGCCAATATTTAGCATGTAATTAGCATGTATTTGCACGCTTGGTCCCGAAACTCTACCGTCATTCGTTGTTTTGCAAAATCCGTTTTTCTAATTTGCACGTGTCCCCAGCCCCCCCACAACTCGAAATAACTGGAACTGCATAATCGCTTATACGCCAATATTTAGCAATTCAGCTATTTTCTCGGATATCGATTTGTTTATTATAACTATTTTCCTAAAACTACGAATTTGATAATTTAGTTTATAAATTCAATTAGTTGTTTAAATTGGTTAATTTTTAATTATCATTGTAGAAATAATTTTTCAATTTGATTAAATTATTAAAATTGTTTGCATTTTAATATTGTAGCGATTATATTATAAAAATTGAAATAACTTTTTATACATTAGTTTATACTTTTTAAAATTAATTTTATACATAGGTAGGAATGACTTTTTCTTACATGTTAATAAAATCTAAATAACAAAAAAATATTGACATTAAATTGTATACAATAAAAATTCACAACTGACTTTTGTCGTGCTTTTTACGGGAATCAGTTTTTTTTTGAGATCATCAAATATTTCCCAATTATTTGATGCCCCTCTCTTAACGTATGCTTTGTAGTGTCGAGTTCCTTAGTTTACTTTTTCCAGGCAAAAAACTTATGACACCTCTTAGTTCAAATGTGCGATTTGCATTGCACAATATTTGTGGAATGTCACATAGTCTGATCTGTGCAATTTTTGCTGCTTCAGTACTATGTTGAAGACTCATATCTAAATCGCCCTCTAAAAAAAAGTTATTGTTAATAACTAATTAATTAATATAAAAAGATAACACATTGAATTCAATTTTTTCAAATAGTTTGCATTTTTGCAATCGTATAAAACTTTATATACAAGGTGTAACGGAATGGCTCGAAAAATGAAATCAAATATTTTTATCAATATTAAAATTTAAAAAATGTTTTAATGTAATTTTTAATAAAATTATTAAAATTGTAAGGATCATAAATAATTTAAGATTTACTTATGTCTGCATATTTCTAAAATAATATTTCGAAAAACGATTTTAAGGTTTTAAATAACTATTAATCCAAATAAATAATGTCATTTTAGAAAAATATCAAAAAATATACTCCATGAATTAAAAATAAAGGATTCGAAAATAAAAATTGTATACTGCACTTGTAGTGCATGCGTCTAAAAATTATATTAAAACATTTTTTAAATTTTAATATTGATAAAAATATTTGATTTCATTTTTCGAGCCATTCCGTTACACCTTGTATATAAAGTTTTATACGATTGCAAAAATGCAAACTATTTGAAAAAATTGAATTCAATGTGTTATCTTTTTATATTAATTAATTAGTTATTAACAATAACTTTTTTTTAGAGGGCGATTTAGATATGAGTCTTCAACATAGTACTGAAGCAGCAAAAATTGCACAGATCAGACTATGTGACATTCCACAAATATTGTGCAATGCAAATCGCACATTTGAACTAAGAGGTGTCATAAGTTTTTTGCCTGGAAAAAGTAAACTAAGGAACTCAGTTGGACACTACAAAGCATACGTTAAGAGAGGGGCATCAAATAATTGGGAAATATTTGATGATCTCAAAAAAAAACTGATTCCCGTAAAAAGCACGACAAAAGTCAGTTGTGAATTTTTATTGTATACAATTTAATGTCAATATTTTTTTGTTATTTAGATTTTATTAACATGTAAGAAAAAGTCATTCCTACCTATGTATAAAATTAATTTTAAAAAGTATAAACTAATGTATAAAAAGTTATTTCAATTTTTATAATATAATCGCTACAATATTAAAATGCAAACAATTTTAATAATTTAATCAAATTGAAAAATTATTTCTACAATGATAATTAAAAATTAACCAATTTAAACAACTAATTGAATTTATAAACTAAATTATCAAATTCGTAGTTTTAGGAAAATAGTTATAATAAACAAATCGATATCCGAGAAAATAGCTGAATTGCTAAATATTGGCGTATAAGCGATTATGCAGTTCCAGTTATTTCGAGTTGTGGGGGGGGCTGGGGACACGTGCAAATTAGAAAAACGGATTTTGCAAAACAACGAATGACGGTAGAGTTTCGGGACCAAGCGTGCAAATACATGCTAATTACATGCTAAATATTGGTGTATAAGCGATTATGCAGTTCCAGTTATTTCGAGTTGTGGGGGGGCTGGGGACACGTGCAAATTAGAAAAACGGATTTTGCGAACCAACGAATGACGGTAGAGTTTCGGGACCAAGCGTGCAAATACATGCTAATTACATGCTAAATATTGGCGTATAAACGATTATGCAGTTCCAGTTATTTCGAGTTGTGGGGGGGCTGGGGACACGTGCAAATTAGAAAAACGGATTTTGCAAAACAACGAATGACGGTAGAGTTTCGGGACCAAGCGTGCAAATACATGCTAATTACATGCTAAATATTGGCGTATAAGCGATTATGCTGTTCCAGTTATTTCGAGTTGTGGGGGGGCTGGGGACACGTGCAAATTAGAAAAACGGATTTTGCGAACCAACGAATGACGGTAGAGTTTCGGGACCAAGCGTGCAAATACATGCTAATTACATGCTAAATATTGGCGTATAAACGATTATGCAGTTCCAGTTATTTCGAGTTGTGGGGGGGCTGGGGACACGTGCAAATTAGAAAAACGGATTTTGCGAACCAACGAATGACGGTAGAGTTTCGGGACCAAGCGTGCAAATACATGCTAATTACATGCTAAATATTGGCCTAGAAAAAAATTTGAAAATAAGTGATTTTGATGGGTGGGGGGGTCGGAGACACGTGTCTACAGCCCCCCCACCTATTTTTTGATCCCACGCCTAATTAAAGCGCGTGCAAATTACAAAAGTTAGCATGCAAATACATGCTAATTACATGCTAATTTTTTGCCAAAAAAAAATTTGAAATATCCGATGTGGGGGGGCTGGGGACACGTATATACAACCCTCACTCGTCTCGTGGCATTTTACGACTGTAAAGCGCGCTTATATTATATTATATTGTTAAATCCAGTCGTAAAACCCGTCGTCTGTCGTCGTATTATACGAATTGGTAGCAACCTACCCATATCATTGTTATTATTGTAACATGTATAGCTACGGTCGAACGATATAATGATATTATGTCATTCGCGAGTCGTGACGACAATATAAATGTAAAAGATGTTATATAGAATGTGATGCAAAGCTACCTATGCAATGGTGAATGGCGTAGGCACCATAGAAGGGTGCTAAGGATTTAACCCCCCCCCCTAAGTTTTATTTCACAGAACCAAAGAAAACATTTTTTTAAAGATTATTATAAAAACATTACACTACCTATTCATATAGATAGGTACTTAGGTCTAGGTACATTTATTTCAGTTGGAAACCTGCAACAAGGAATGTCGAATTTCCAAACTAGTCATTAGACGAGTACTTATATGATGTTATAGTTATTACAATACTATACTACTCTAAGTAATTTTATTTTTATTTTTTAATTGTATATATTATTATAATAGCCCTCCGCAACATATGGGCCATTGGGCTTAAAGCGAAAATAATTACATATTTGTGTAGTTACAAAATCTAAGTGTTAATTAAATTTTGGTTTGAAGGTTGGCGGCTATAATGAACTGGATGATAATATTGGCTATGGATTGAGGGTGATTGCTTAGTATTTCTGCTAAAGATTTTGGTAGGTTATGGCTTGGTCGGATATTGTTGTATGTTCGGCATTCGGTGAAAATTGTGGTTGATGGTGACTTATTATTAGACACCGCATGATGGTCGGAGGTGCTTCCTCGGCCATAAGGAAGCTGTGGAAAATTTGAGTGTGGCCGACTCAGAGTCTAGCTATGATCTCAAATTTTCTATAGATTTCGACAGGAAATGTCCAATTGTCTATATTATGTTTAATACGATTTAATTTTGTGTAGTAAGATATCCATTTCTGGTGCCATCCAAGTTGACATTTATTTGTTATAAACTTATAAGCGTTAGTATGTCACTGAACGGAATGATTTGTATGTAAAAAGATGACGGTGACGGGGAGGTGATTTCAGTTTTGACTGCAAGATCGGCGATGAGTTCGTTTTCTTTTTTGAGTGTCCGGGAATACACTATAGGTAATTATTATTTAATAATATATTAATATATTGTTGACGCTATTGCACATTCTACTTTACGATTGATCGACGAACTGTATATAAACAAACTATACTACTATCTGTTTACCTATATGGGAATATCGCATATGGCTATAATGGCTGTTCTATATATTATTTTAATTCCATTTCCATAGGTATAATATTATTATACCTCGTGATCGACGCGCCACCCAATTTATGCAATATACACGGCGCTTTATGTTTTAGCAGTGAACGCAAGCATATAAAGTGTTGAATAAAAGGGTCGCCCCCCCTGACAATACAACTTTCTGACTTTCAACAAAATGCACTTATTTATTAAATGCACAATACTAATTTAAATATAAATAATTAATAGGTTTCTAATTTATTTTGTAATTTTTTCAATATTTCTAATTTTTAATTGTAATAAATTATAATATGTGACGAACTTAGATTGATTTAAAAATTAATAATTTGTTTTATAACTTTTTAAATATTTATAATTTCTGAATTGCAATAAATAATAATAATAGGTAGGTAATACGATTTATAATGTGTGACAACCTTAGATTGATTTAAAAATTTAAAAAAAAAATTTGTTTTGTAGTTTTATATAAATTTGAAATGTCTAAATTATAAATTGTAATAAGAATAACAACCTATTAATATATATATAATTCATAGTACTAAAATGATGTATCATCATTCACCAATGAAAAAAAAATGAGCCCCCCCAGAAAAATTTTCTGGATTCAACACTGGGTATATAGTTGTTAACACCTACCTATTAGATATTATTTTATTTTTCAAATAATTGATTGATTTTCATCTCGTTAATTTAAATTGTATAACACATAAAATGTAACAACTGTTATTGGTTCTAAGACATTAAGACGTAGAGACTCAGAATGAGTTTCATAGGGATCGTGTAATAATATTTACTAGCTGTCCTACCGGCGTTTCCTGCACCAAAGATTTGTTTATAAATGTATTTGTACATACCATATTTATACTAATTATACTTTACACCATTGATTAAGTTAACATTAATCACAACACAATCAACTTGTCAGGTGTGATTCAAACTAATTTATAACAACACATGCGGATATCACGTCATCTTAATGAGTAATCGGGAATTTAATTTGTCACGGGTAACGCCATGTATAATTTACTAGTATATTATGATACAGGTAGGTAGGTTTAGTAAGTACTTACTTGTAAAATATGGTCTATATTTAAATCCAAATAATGATACGATCAAAATTCGATAAGTTTTTATAAATATTAATGTTTTTGTTTATTATAATTGGACTTTTTCAAGTGTGAAGTGAATATTGGTAAAATACTAAAATAATATAATAATATCTACAAACTACAATTTTCATGACGTGACTACTTGTTACCAAATGATTACCTACTGGTTTACTGTAATAAAGAAATTGAGAACAACTTTTTATTAGATTTCTTTAAGTTTTGGATTTTATAAAGCATAATAGGTACTAAAATAAATTATGTTCATATTTTCAAAAATGTCTACAAGAGTAGAATAAATAATGTATATTATATAGCAAGTACTATAACCTATGCATAATGAGTAATTCATCAAAAATTAATAATCAATGATGATATCAAATATTATAAAATATATTGGAATTGTATTTGTATTGATAAATATTATTTTTCGATATTAAAAAATATATATATATATATATTAGGTACCTAATTTATAATAAAAAAAAACAAATTGATTATTATTAAGTACACAGTTTAAAAAAAAAACTATATTTCATAAAATAAACAAATAAAATAAATACTATTAATTTCTATAAAAAATTTAATTGTTTATATAAATCAAAACCAAACATACAATAATTTAAAAATTTAAAATATAAAGAATGAATAAGAATACTAAAAGTATTTAGTTTATGTAGGTAGTTAAGTATCTAATAGTTACTAGTTATTTTCTTAATGGTATTTAAAAATATATTTACAATTTACATTACAGTTTAACAATGTTGAGTAGATACTCACGGTGGAGGAATAAACTTAATGGAAAGCACAAAGTTGTTATTTAACAATTAAATTAAAACTGTGCCAGATATATCGCACAGTATTTTAAGTTTAAAAGTGGTAAATTAGGTGTTGTAAATGTAGAAATACACACATTTATGAGTGTACATATATTTAAACATAGTTAGTATAAAAGATAAACATTGCGGATACCAGAAAATTAAGGCAAGATTCATTGCAATACAATAGTAAGATGATTAATATATATGTATATATATTATATATAGATATATATGTTAAATAAAAGGTTAAATTCATACAAAAATAAAATGTTATTATGTTCTTCCTTAACAATATTCCCAACTAAGAAATAAATTAAAACTATAAAACACCATTTTATTAATTTGTAAAGTAAATACTATTGGATGGACATAATGTCAGGGCACTTTACTTAATACTATTGTTCATTGATTTTCAAGCAATAATACAAATATAATGAAACAATAATATACTAGGTACAAGATCGATTTTTATTAAATAAAAATCATAAAAACTTTGAGCAATGCATGAACAGCTTTAATAATGGATTTGTTCGAAGTTAAACTATTAAAGGAATGCATAGTAGTGAGTAAGAGTAACAGTTATTAATGAAATTGTAATTTAATTTGTTAAAAATAATGGGTTTCAGTGATTTAAATTCAATTCTATTGAAAAAATAATAATACTTTTGACACATGTTATGTCAATGTTGTATAAACCTTAGTAAGAAAAATTTGGCAATTTTTTTGGAAAAAGAAAACATTATTTTACAGAGTTGTCATTATCAATTAATAATGTTATTACTGGAATGAATAAAATAGTCAGTTGGCGTTTGCTTAAAAATTACAGTTTTGATAAATTTTAGGCAGTAATATTAATTTATTTATGGATTACACAATTGAGCTTCATTTTTTTAAACTCTAAACACTATGGAACTGAAAAAAATTTGCATATAGTAAATGCTTACAAATTATTTCATCATTCAAACAATGTGTGTATATTTATGTATATATATACATATTACAAAGTTCAATGATTGGATAAGATTAATAAGACTATATCATTAAAACTAACGTAGTAAAAAATAAAAAGAGTATTGTTATGATAAATGTGGTACACACACACACACATATTATTGGTAACAAGTTTGACAGTCTAAGTTACATAACAACTGTTCAAACAAGATTGTACCCGATTCATACAACTTGGTCAAATAATAATTAGATAAATAATAGTTATAAATAATAATATGATTTTAAACATATTATTATGGCACTACTCGTTTCAGAATAATCCTTTTTTCTTGATTTTTTTCTCTTTTCCATCAGTAGTTCTACAACACAAATAAAGAATTTTTTATCAAACATACTGTATCAATTTGATTAATTAAAAAATAAGTTATAATTATTTTAATGCATGTAAGAAATATGACATACTCTCTTTCTAATGATCGCCTTCTCAGTTCGTCAAGACTAACACCACTGCTAGATTCCCAGTCTCTGATTTCTAATTCAAGTTGACGACGCCTTTCATCCAATTCACTAGCTTCAGATTCTAATCTCTTCAACATTTGTTCATTCTTTTGTTGTAACTGTTGAAAAAAATGTATGATAAATAATTTTTTTTACTACATCATAAAACCGTAGGACTAATTAGAATTAAGTTTAAGACCAATAAAAAAAAACCCAAACACTAACAGCGATTTCTGAATCTTTAAGTTTCTGTTTTTTTTCTTTGACTTTCATCTCAAAAACTTGTTCCATTTCAGTTTCCATTTTCTTAAGTTTGGCATCATGATCACGTTTCTCATCTTCCATTTGGGCTAATGGATTCCTATTATCAAAAATAGACAATAATAAATTATGTAAATTCAAACACCAACAGACTTAAAATGCTATACCAATCAACTTCAATGTTTTTTTACAATCTTAATTTGTTGTAAATTTATTGGACTAATTTTTGGATGAGGGAAAAGTTATTGTTTCTTTCATACTATTAACTGAAACTTACCAAACGGCAACGAAGGAATTGTTGATTGCTCCTGGGGCGCACGAGCTGGACCAGTGTGTAAGAAAATAATAATAATTTTTTTTTAATTGATATTATAAACATAATCAGTATAATGGTTCTAAAAAAGCTGTTGTTCACAAAAAAAAGCATTCAATGCTTGAACTACAAAACACTAATCTAATTACTTTTCTTATTAAACAAGAATTATAATCAAGAAGTTCTAATAATTTTCAACTTACACTCATAAATTAATATTTAATAGTATCTTTTTCTCTTGATAGTTATTATTTTTAATAGGTGTAGTGAGACTTCTATATAGTAAAAATATTTCTTCTTATAGTGTATTTTATCAAGGGGTGAATGATAAAAATATATGTTTAACTGATATTCTAGTTTAACTACTAACAAGGCAATCGATCAAATAAACAAATAATATTTGAATTAAAGATGATTTTATTTATATATGTTTAATTATTTATTTAAAATTGTTATCAACCTCCATCGTTAGGAGATCAAATAATTTAATATAATATACTGATATCCATCTTTTAATTACATTTTGGAAATATTATGAAACACTAATACACCTAACAAGCAAAATATAATTTTTTATAATAAAATAAATAGGTTAGAAATAACTAATAAAGTATTTTCACACATAGGTACCTATGTTAGGATTTTGATTTAGCATTTAAGTGTACTGCAATTCTACATTATTTTACAGCATATTTAGACTTAAGAGAAAAAAAAAGGAATTTTTATGGTCAAAAAGCCCATGCAAAACTAATAAAATAGCAAACCAAACAAATTTTTTTAATGGTTATTATGAAATAACATTAAAATATTAAATATATTTATGCAACTATTGTAATTTTTGAGGGTCTCATCCAAAAACCAGCCAAATAAATGATAAACAGATATTTGGATATATAGAAGATGGGATATTTTATAAATATGAAATGGGGCGCAAACCACAACCTTGAAAGGCTATCAAACTTGATTACTCATATACAATAATATATTAACTCACTTGGTCATTCCTTTGGGACCATCAGCTGAGAAGCAAGCCAATTTTCTAAATCTGAAGTTTTCATAATGTACGTTACTAGTCACTTCTTTTAGATCTTGTAAATGTGTTCTCAACAACATATTTCTTAGGGCAACAAAATCACAGTGATCAAGATTTTCCACTAGAATATAAATATAAACAAAAATTATTGATCATCATACTTAAAGTGAACTTTAATGTGTTTACCTTCAACTAAACCCCAAGGATACTTTCGTCCACGTACTTTCTTTCCATCTACTTCATGAACTTCGGTTGAACCAACAACAGCAAATGGTACACGTGCCTTAAGTTTTTTTAAATTTTCTCGATCTTCATCTTTGTCAGAATCAGGGAAATCGTAAATTTTGATTTTATGCTGGGCAATTTCTTTTAAAATCTAATAATAATAAAAAATAGTTTATATAGCATATTAATCATGGTTTGTCATGTAAAACTTGGCATGTGTAAAAAAAAATGTAAACCTGTTTTTTGTACTCTGTTACTTCGTCTGGAGTCATTGTATCTGCTTTAGAAATGATGGGAATTATGTTCACTTTGTCATGAAGTCTCTGCATAAACTCTACATCTAATGGAGTCATTCCATGACTATTAGACTCCAAAAAATATAAGCAACAATGTACACGGCTATCATGTTGTAATTTTCTATTAACTCTAGATTCAGCATTTAAGTATTCTTCATACCTAGTAATATCAAAAACATATTTAAAATACCATACATTAAACTTGAATAACATGTGAGTTAATAAAGAATTTATATTTACCTTGACTCAATATACTCGAGCACCGGTTGCCAACAATCTGAATTGTCAACAGCATCACCAAATCCTGGTGTATCAACTACCGTAAGTGAAAGATTTACACCCTTTTCTTTTAACATACATCTGTTAGTTTCAACTCGTACTGTTTTACCAACACGTAAAGAAGGACCAGGATGTTCTTTGCCATATATATCAGCTAAGAACATTGTGTTAATTAGGGTGGATTTTCCAAGACCCGATCTACCTATAACAATGTTTAAATTAAAATCTAACATAAACACCTGACACCTGTTGACACATAAAATACTACATGGCAAATAAGGAGGTATGATATATAGTATATACAAAAAACATAAACAAAATTTAAATCTGTGCAAAATTCAAATTAACTTACCAACAACCATGAGAGTAAATTCAAAGCCTTTCTTTACAGCTTTGCGATATACTTGATTGGGTAAATTAGCAAATCCAACATATCCATCTAATTTTTTCACTTTCCTATCATTAACCTTTCCAGTTCCTGATTGATCTGTTTTTAAAAGTTTTTCTTTATTTTCTGTAGGCTCCATCGATGACTCGACTATTCATTTAAAATCAATACATCATTTAAGTATAATAAATAACAAAAATCAAAGTACTTACCTTTAACAGGTGCTCGTGGTAAATTCATTGGAGCAGTTGATGGTAAATTTGTACTTTGATTGGTTTTTATACTGGTAACAGAGTTCTGATGGGGCACAGGGGAAGTTGAACTGGTATTTGATTGAACAGTAGACGGAGTTCCACTGTTTGCTGAAACGTCATTCTTGAAGAATAACTCTCGTTTGCTTTGCAGCTAAACAATTAACAGTAAAGATTAAACATTTTAAAAAGAACAGCAAACAAACATAAACTATTTACATTGTTTTGGAAAAAAATAATCAAATGCTTAATATCCTACAATCTTCAAATATTTTAAATATTTTAACACTAAATTATACAAAATTGATCATACTGAAGTAATGATTAAATATTTGTAAAAGTATTTAAAAATCAATGATGATAAATATTGGTAATTAATAATCTCATAAGATATAGGTATATATTTATTCATCATGAAAACTAATAATTTAATGATGATTTATAAATGTTAGAAAAATGTGTTATATATTATATATTATATATTATATGAATTTAAAATTATTATAAGAGTCAAAAAGTTGAATAACCAATATGTCAATTATCTGCACAAAGAGAGGAATTTAAATAATGAATCCTATAATATTTATCATTTATCATTAAACTATAAATATTATTATTGTGTATGAACTATCAACTATGATTGCATACAAATCAATTGTAACTTGGGCACATTAAATGCGATTAAAAGGCTCAATAGTGGTTACTGGTTGATTATGACTTATGTATGATACCATAAAACAATAGCTTATCAACATAATAACTATTTTCTTATGAACAAAATTAATGTTAAAATACTTCATGGTAGGTATATGTTAAACATAAGTTAAGATTAATTATTAGTAAGTTATAGTAACTTAAATACCACATCAGCAATATGGTATGGAAATAATCATAACACAATATACTAAAAGTGAATAGTCATAAAGGTAGTCATTGTAATCAATTAAAAATATATAACATATTATGATAAATGATTTATGAAGTAGAAATGTGAGGATTCAATGTTTATACAGTATTACATGACCAATAGAATCTAGATATGATAAACTATAGTGCCATACGCCATATATACATTGCTTTCCGTATACTATTATAGAATATTAAAATAAATAAAATTATATCTTTGGTTATTACTTAAACTTGACTTATTTTCACGCACGCACACACAAAAACACACGCATATAATACGAGTACAAATTAAATAGAAACATTTGTAATATATAATGATAGACAACAACGAGTTTAAAAATATTAACAACTAAATAAAAATCTATTACAACTAATTAAGTGATTAAACATATTTTGCCACCATTAGAATAGCTCAAGACAGACGCAAATCGAGAGATAATGTGCCATGTACGGCTTGTATAAGTGATATGCCATATAAATATATAATTAATTTTTTGACCTAGTTATCTTCTATTCAATTTAGTCATAAAACTAATAACTATAAAAATATATCAATACTTCAAAATTAGACATGATATTATATTTTTGTAAATTTCAAACCTATAAAATATAACAAACCATTTCTCGTTCGATAATTTTGAATACATTTTGAGCTCGTGCAATGAACAAAACTATTTGAAAAACCAACTAGTGAAATATAATCCCCATAAATATTTCACGGTTTTGTACCAAATTCAATTTAGGCGGCACAACAAAATGTTTATTCAATCACGTTCCAGAAAAATCACAATAGCATTATAAGATTCCTTAACCATAATAAAACAGCTTATCCAATTTATCAATGACACTCATAATTTAATTTATTATACCTTCGATTCATGATTTGAATTACCTACGCTTTATAGGCACGTCACTAACAAACATAAAATCTGTAATGAATAAATTGTATACTAAAATAGTTGTATATACCTCTAGTATAAGAACATTTTTTAGTCTAAAGAATAGCTTTTCATATATCACCAATAATATTAAACTGGCTTACATTTTTTGGATCACTGAGGATAGATTTGATAAAAATTAATAGTAACATTGAAGACTTACCTACTAATTACAATATGAGATAAATTTACTATAGACGTTATGTCATCATAACCGAAACATAAAATATATTGGGTACATTAAATGTAACAAGGAAAGTTCTAATTATTAATTATTTCATAAAATTATAAATGTAGGTACCTACATTGACTTCCGACTAATAACATTGAAATATAAAATAACAAAGATTTAAGAAAGAATAATAGTTAACAATAATTAATCAATATTATTAAATTGTGGTAATAAAAATAATGTAATTTTTCTTTGATTTAAATTATTTTGTTTAAGAGGACGCCACGCCCACATGTGTTGTCTCCGTCTTACAAACGTATAACATAGCAAAATCTGTTTAGCGCGGGACAACTTTACTCCCTTTGTATTTATAGAAGAATTACTAAAATTCCACAACCCATAGGTAAGAACTTTATCTGTGTCATAACGTCGTTATTTTTTTGATAACATAAATATAATTAAAGTTATAAGCTTAAGAAAATACATTTATTTTTTTATTTTTTCATTAAATTACTTAAAATTATTGGTTTGTGCTATCAAAAAAATAACGACGCTATGACGCAGATAAAGTTCTTACCTATGCGTTGTGAAATTTTGAAAATTCTATTATAAATATTGAGGGAGAAAAGTTGTCCCGCGCTAAACAGATTTTGCTATGTTATACGTTTGTAAGACGGAGACGACACATACGGGTGTAGCGTCCTCTTAAGAACCATAAGAAAGTATTCAAACTATATTATTGTTGTAGATATAAACGGGATGTGGATACATAATATATACTTACGAGAAACAAAATAAAATTATTAAATATGTAATACAAATATTTTAACTATCATTAATATTAAGCCGAAAAAACTATGATCTCCATCCCATAATATGTTCGTCGACCACATGATAAATAATTATACTACAAAGGTTCCATTGACAAATTTAATTTCCTCAAAACTTCATATCATTTAAAACATAAATATTTATTTAACGTACAAAGGCGTGGTTAATATTATAATTAGAGCGTAGTGACGTAATTCTATGGATAAGCTAGTAATACAGAAACAGAACACATGTGAAGAAACCGTAACAAGGGTTAAAACAAGAAGTCTGGGTGTAACCAAGGTGACATTCCTCAAAAATCAAAATTATTTCATACCAAAAATACTATAATAACCCAAATAACAAAGTAGATGATAAGGGGCATAATATGGAAAATGAATGTTTAAACAAATATATTTTTAATATTTATTCATTATTTAATAATTAACCAAATGTAACCCAGGTAAATTTTTGTTGATAAAAAAACAATTCATTTTCATTCAAAGTTGGCATAAATAATATTACTAAATTATTTCGCATCATCTATTACTAATTTTAATCATTGTAGTTCTATCTATTCTTTAGAACTATTGAAATCGATCAATGATCATGTATCTATACTTTACAATATTCACGTTAAATCATCTTAATTTAGAACACCTTCGTATCCTGGGAGTCGTGGATCTCCGAAATATAACTTAAAAGCAATAAAAAAAAAAACTTAAAATTTAATTGAGTCAATAATTATCCTAATCTGTAAGTAATATATATATATAATTCACTAATTTTATCAGATTTTTATATTTTATTGATTTATCAATAAAATTATGCATTAAAATATTGAATAATTCATAAAATATCGCCCATCAAATTCCGATTGGTCGAAACCACATGATATATTTTTGTATGCGTAAGTACCAATAAGTACCAACCCTACCACAGTATGAAAATTTGACCAAACAGATATACCGAATAGATATTTTGAAAAATGCCTTCAACGATGTTATCAGGTGGCGCCTGTCTCGTCCAAGACAATACTTTTCCGTTTCACCCAACGATTAGACTGTAAAAATAGTTGGCAAACAAGGTCATAAAAAAATTTGAGCTTCATTCAGTCAAGGAACACCTAGTGGAAGATGGTGTCTTCTTTTTGGAATTTTTTTTGTACAAATTACCATTCATTTCACATTTTTACCATGAAATATTTACTCAACGATTAATGTGATATTCCATAAACTCGCGTGGAACAAATTAATATTTCAAAAATAACTAAATCATTATTATTTTATAATTATTGACTTTAATAATAAAATACGGGTGTCCCGCGAGGATTTACCCATTGCGATATCTCTCGAATTAATGGAGATATCGAAATTCTGGTTTTGTAATAAGACTCACAGGGATAAGTACTATAATTATTTCATATTTTAATTTATTTTAATATTTTGATAAAAAAGTTTTTAAAAAAACATTTTTTTATTTAATTATTTCCAACAAATTAACTATAGCCATTTTTTAGAGTTTTAGTTTGCCTATAATGTAGTAACAATCATATTTTATTTCACCAAAATTAGAAAAAATACTAAATATCCAGAAATTAATGAAAGTAAAACTTTGAAACGTCAATATTTTCAGAAAAATAAACTTTACAAAATGGCTATATTTAATTTTTTTTTGGAAATAATTAATAAATATATATATATCTCTTAAATTTTTTTCAAAACATTAAAATAAATCAAAAAATTAAATAATTATAGTTCCTTTCTCGGTGAGTCTTATTACAAAACCAGAATTTCGATATCTCCATTATTTCGGGAGGCATCACCAGGGCCGGGCCGAGGGCCTGTCAAGGTGTGCGCAACATTTGATATAATTAAACTTTAAAATCTAGGGAGGGGGTGCAATTTTTATTTTGCCAGGAGTTCGGCTATTGATCGGCACAGACCTGGACATCCTGTATATCTCTAAATTAATTTGCATTTAAATATATATGCATATAATATAGGAATATACATAATTAACTACAATAAAAAGTAAATACAATGTTTTTCATTTAAAATATAATGCCGAACAAATATAATATTGAGTACTAACAAGTACAAAAATAATAAAATTACATTTCACTCAATGGTAATTTAATACTGATTAAGACATTAAGTGTTATGTATTCATTATAAATCCAAGGATATTCAATTTGTCATTTTCCAGGCAAAAATTCGATAACAGGAATACAAATTTCGGTAATATTATTTGTCTATCAGTAACTATTAAGTAATAAACGAATAACTATATTGGTTATGGCAGCCGAATGCGAGGATTTCGATAAATAAAAAATATTTATTGACATTGTATGTGCTTCGAGTATTCAAGTGCAGTCATAGTTTTAACGTATCAATGGTATTGATCATTAATCTATTATCAATACACCATTACTCATGCTATATATATAAATCAATTAAATTTTTACTGATAGTGATATATAAAATAATGAACTCATTGCATAATAATAGTATTAATTAATATTCTGCTATTAATTTAAATAAGTATATTTTATACAAAATATAATATTATGAAGCATCAAATTTTATTTTGCCAACTAGAAAATGTATTGAAATAAAATACTTTTAATTGTATAACAAGTTATGTTAATTTATTATAAATAATAATAATATAATATTAATAACAATAAATTTGATATAAACATATAATAACAGATGTAATTTAAATTGGAATACAAATATAGGTATTATATTAATATAAAATCATTATTTTCTAAGATAGGTGTTGCAAATATCAATAGCTAGGTTCCTAGGTTTTAATATGAAAGTAAAAAAAAGAAACCATAAACCAAATAAAAGGGGCAAATTCTAATAAACAAAATTTTTAGTACATTTTGTAACGAAAATTAACAGCACGTGGTGTCACAGCGTAGGATCAAGGTTAAAATTATAAGCAAACACTCCGAGAACCATTCTTGAATATTAGTCAGCTGTGGTCGCCATGGTGACGCATACGCATACGATCGATTTTTCTCCCCTGGATAAGCAACCAAAATCAACAATAACGTTCAGAGCAGCCCTCTGTAGTTTTTTTTTTACATTTCAAGGTCAGTATTCTGTAAAATCGCTAGTATAATCTCACTACGATGATATTAGTAGCTTTACTCGGTATTTATGTATTTTAATAAGTTAGGTATACGTTATTACGTTTTAAGCATTTAACTGCAAAAATGTTGAGAACATTTAAATGTATAACACTATGACTGCATTACTGTAGTATATAACATAAGTACCTACCAATATTGTTTTTACAACATGAAACAGTAAAATATACAAAATTATTATATGATATAGGTAAATACAATACAATGCACTAACCTTAATCGTTTAAGACTATCACAACATTAATACCTAATAGATATTCTTCATTAATAAACTAGTTTTAAAAAATTACAACACTAATTGACATGACATAGTGAAAACAAATAAAAGTAAAAATGTTGATGGATTCAAACAAAAATTAAACAAATGTAAAACAAAGGAATCTGAATCAGAAATATAATATTTGACATTAAAAATATGTAATAAAAAGTATACACTATACTTATAAAAGCTACTACTCATGAAACAATTTGCAAACATTAATATTTATTAATAATATAGGTACGTCAAGTCACCAAATTTGGACACAAATTAAATCTGACAGACCATATTATACACATCGGTTTCTATAGAATGTATACGTCACGTATATTATGATATTTAAATATATGTATTTAAAATGCATGTTCTTTCTATCTCTTATAAACATACGCACAATTATTGAATGTTCTATAAAAAAAACACTGATAAGACAGTACGCGACACATTTAATGTTATACAAGCTCACGACAATAGCAAGTAGCCAAAATTAATAATTCCATTTAGTTTAATTTAAGTTTTCACGAAGTTATTGAACAAGACAAAAATTTAGGAGCTTTAGTAGTGTAATAAAAACCACAAACAAGGTTTTACATTATGCTTGCCCTACCTATAATTAAAAAAAAATAATGTGATGTTCATTTGTAAGTAAAGACCGATATTAAGATTATTTTTCAAGTATAATATCTATAACCACTGTTAGTCAGCAAGAAAAATATGAGAGAAACACTTATATGTCTGAAATATGGAATTAACCCATGAAACGCTAAAAAAATACCTAATATTAAAAATGGTGTCTAAGAAATACTATAAGGTCCAGAAAAAAAATAAGATAGAATTATCATCAATTGGAAACACTCAAAATTAGTTTAAGTTTTTTTTAGAAGAAGAAGCTGTGTTATTGAAAGCCATGACAAAGTCATAATGTTGTTGAAGTATAACAAACTTATAAAAAAAGAAAAATATATATATTATTCTTTCAATATTGCTCAAGAATCCTATTAAATATGTATTACTAATGTGTATATTTGTAATTTATGCATTTTAAATTGTGTTCCAACAACGACGACAGTGAGAAACACCATTGCAGTTGTACGATTTCGCTTCACCAGCTCTTCGCGGTAATATTAGATACCATTGAAAATATAGCTTTTGAATGTATGACTCATCATATCGTTTAATGTAAAAGTATTAAAGTCAAGTTTTCCAACAAATTTTTAGAACCAATGTATATTGTGTACCTCTTAAAATGTATTAGAATGGTCCAGAATGAATGTAAAATGTATAGGTAAATACTTATAGTACGTGTATATATATTAGGATTAAGTACTGTTCATATAGTGAAAATTCATGCTATTTTTTAAGTTTCTTATAAAAATATATATTTAACAATAAAGATGGCATTATTAAAATCAAAAAGGTGTACAATACATAAAATGCATACTTAAAAAATTTTAATTATCTATATATAGGTATCTAATTAAAAGTTGCATACTTCATAAATTTGTAATTGTTCCATACATCTCTAGTTTTAATTTTAGCAAAAAACTATTTTGTCAGGCCAATATAAATTATTATAATTATTAGTTATAACTTATAAGTGTTGAAACTATATACTAATTTATCATAAGACCACAAAACTACAGATCAGTAAATAATGCACAATCGTTAAGGAAAACATGAGAAAATTATAAATATAATATATTTTATAAACTCACGGTTAAAAAAAGAGTGTACTTGAAATAACATACCAATTATTGATTTTATAATGAATTATTATAAGATGCATCAGTCCCCTAGATGTCACTGAATTGGAACCAACTAACCAATAGCAAATGTAGTTAGTAATTTGGAAATCAAACGGGTTTTAGTTTTAACAGCCATGTCACAGTTTTATTTAAATGTTTACTTTTAAAATCAATAAATCTTAACTTTTAATAAATGTCATAAAATTCGTTTATAGTTTACAATGAGGTCAACTTAAAAATAAAACCAGACTATTAAATAGTTTTACTTGAAAACATATTCATTTAAATTGTTTATATATTTAAGCGTGCAACTTAATGTTTCTAACCTTTAACACAAAGTTAATAGTATAAAAATATGTTAAAGGATATTAAATGACTGGCCATTGCGATACCTTGTTCTTCACCAAGGAATACAATGAACTAAAAATCAAACATTTAATTAAAAAGCAATCGTCCATTAACTAAACATGCCCCGGTGTCGACCGATGAATGTGGCATAATGACTACCAAATACTTCCATAATAACTCACAATATCATAAAAAATAACGATGAATCGATAAATTGCTTTCTAGCAAAAACACGTGTGACTCAAATAAACCAGTTTACAACAGTCGTATTATTGTGCTACTGTATGCACGGTGTAAAATATATTATTCGCAATGGGAAGACCTCGTCGTCAAGTATATTATGTGAAAGCTTCAGAAATACTGTTCAGAAAGGTCGCGGCAGCCCGGCAGCGTCTACTCGTCGGTCGGTATAAAATTTACATCAAAGGACAATAATAGTGGGACCTCACAGCTGAACACAAAGTGTATGAGATGTCATTGGTATGAGAGTAAATAATAATAATCATAAAAAGTGTTCACTATATAGGGCAGATGGACCGCTGTAACGAAAAAATATTTAAACTATACACGGAGAGTTGAGTGACCGGGATTTCACGTGGCTCTATATTTTATTATAATAAGAATTGATAATACAAATAACATAATATAATAATAATAACCGCACAATAGAAATGCGACACGTGTGCGAGTTAAGTATTTTTTAACGATAATAAAGGAAATTTCTTTACGTGCCCCGCAAACAATGCAATCGGATCAGTTGAGTATATCCCTGGCCTCGAACATAAATCTTGGACAGGAAATGTGATAAAACTCACCAATAAAATATCAATGGCTTAATAATAATTTGGAAAATTGAAAAATAATAATACTGTTTTGATATTGAATCAATAATTATAATTTCGAAGTTCGTCAATAATTTGTATGTAACAGCCAGCAGAGCTAAATACCACGTACCTTCTAAATTCTAGTTAAGCACGCGCTGAACCTAGACGGGGATTATCAAATTTGAATATGAAAACGTGGATTTTAAAAAGTAGAACAGATGATACGCGGCGAAATTGCACGTCAACACTTGTACAACATAATATACAGGTGGTGCACAAACATTCGTCATATTATAATAAAACGATAAATAATATAGCGATTATTGGCTAGCGTCAATACTACGGGTATAATGAGTAATGACGGAACAACTCAACAACCTAGGTAGTCGATTTAACTGTATTTTAAACACACGCTCACACATGGCAAGAGCAAACAACACTGTGCAAAGTATCCGACAAATGACGAGTATGATATAATATACCGATATGTGTTGAGCACGACAATGATATTGTTACAATAAACTGAACGCTAAAAAAAAAAAGACAAACTACAATTTCAACTTGGTTATCCGATACAATAATTTATAATAGTGGTAACAATATCGTCATCGCCGTCACATCATCAACCAACGAATGAAGAAAAGGGTAGAAAGAACATTAATAAAATAAATGAATAAAAACTGACGGGCTTCTCACGGATTATAATTATCATTCCATCTGGAATTTAAAAAAATATATAGGTAGGCACATATTGTATTATTATATTTATACATGCGTGTGTGTATTCTTAGTGTTACACCGGGCGGCGTGTGTCGCTCTGTTTTTCGTTGCTAAAAGGGGAAGAATATTATGCTCGTTGGGAGCGGTAGAGAAAAATATATAAGATAATAATACAACCGTTCGTACGAGTACAATTATTTAATATAATATCGTATTAAATTCAGTTCGAATAATCACTCCTGAGTTCACGGCCTCCTCGTCTCGAGTGTAGTATATTATCAACGTCGATTTCCTGCACACTTTGTTGTTTCATTTCGACCAGCGCAAAAACACGATGATTATTGTTCGAGTACCAAACGAGCGCATATTATTGATTGTTATGAACATAATGTACGGTATAACCGAACGAGAGGTTAACACGTGTGCACAACAACACTGCGCGATTGCATCCGTCGGTCAGAATATTATCACCGCGGACGTCGATTAGGTAGTTAATTAATTTAGCGACAATACGACGATATTTACGTGCGGTCGTCAGCGAAAGAATTCGATAACGAGACGTTTAAAAAATAATATACTACATAAACCGACCACCTCCATCGACCTACTCGTATCAAGGTTGATATACATACGAGAAATTATGTGTCCACCTTGGTGATGTATACATACGCAGCACACCAGAGGCACGAAGTGTTGAATAACGATAATTGGTTATTTTCTGATCGACAGAACTAAGTGAAAAACATAATTTTTTCCGACCGATCAACGTCATGTAAGTCCCGCCACGGTGTGTAGACGAATCGCACACATGCGACACGCCTTAGGTAAGGGTGTGACCTTTAAAAACTGCTAGTTCAGTGGGTGGGTGATCTCTGCGGATCGAAAAAACAACATCCTACCGCCCCCACCCTACACTCTAAGACCATAACTGAAGCCTAACCCAACGCAACAACAAGCGAGGTGGGTCGCCCGCCCGGGAAAGACTCAAAGACCTACAACAAGAAAATGCTTGCCTTGGTGCCGAGCACGGGTTTGGGAGCGGTGACGGGTGGCGGCGGCCCGACCGGTGACGACTGGTGGTGCTGGTGATCGTCAGACGCTGTCGCCGCGGCGGTGGTGACGGTAGTGGCGGCGACGGCGGCAGTGGAAGAAGGCGGCGGCGGCGGTCCACCCTGTTCGAAAATCCGCTGACGTTGGGCCAGGCGTTCCATGCTGGCCAAACGGTACGCGGCCGCCGCACTCGGCGTGTACGACTTGGGCAACGTCGGCGGGGGCGTCGGTTTGGCTACTCCGGCGCCGTTAACGCCGTCGCCGCCGCTTTCGCCGTTGATCATATTAATAAAACACTATTGCCCCACGTGAGGCAGCGACAAATTAATTTTTTTAATCGAGAACAACACTTGCGCTAACGGCCCCGCGAACGACAGAAGAGCGTGAAACACAAGTAGTACGCGAAACACCGCACTAGAAACGCACCACCCTCGACACGGGGGGTAGAAGTCCCGCCGAATGGGTAGTCGGTGTCGTTAAAGTCGTGTCGTCGGTGCGTCGTGAAACGTGTGCGCGGCGCGAACGCGAACTCTTGACTGCGCCGGCCGTGGACTACGAACGGTTCGCTCGGAGCCCGCCGCCCGGTGGTTAGAAGTTGACGGCGGCAACCACGGTCGTGAACGCGCGCGCGCGCTCAGGGGCGGCGGGATTTTGAAACTGGCGCGCACGGCGCGCCAGATGCACCGTCGACGACACAGTGTTGCCACACGGTGAGCGCAATGCGACGTCTTCGTGGATAAAGCGCACGTCATATTTTTTTCTCAACAATTATTATGTTATTATATTTACGATGAACGATGACTATATTATTAATATATCGCAAGTAAAAATACTAACACTTTGTCCGTTAGCATATCACGTTTAGGGCGTTTATAAATTGAAATATATTATAAACACTTTAACTTGACTACGCCGACAGCCGACTATGATACATTAACTATAATGACTACATTTTTACAAAAATGAATACTTAGACGGCGGTGGTAATTCATCGCGTTTTCAGTGTTTTGAGTCACTTCATATAGAAAAATTTAACGGGTCCCAACCTCCCAACACATTTTATTTCAGAATACCTATAATAAATTAATATGTATAGTATACAGTTGAAAAATCGTTATGAGTAAATTTTAAATATTCAAATTTGCTATAAGTACGTATTTTAATTTTTAAGTAACGGTTCAAGAATAAAAATTTCAGATTTTATTAAATAAAAATTTAATATTTTCAAACATATTCTACCTATTGTTTGTGTAACCTAAATGGTAAAAATGCTGAATACCTTTGGTCAGAATATTTGTATTATTTCTATGTACCTAGGTACTAACTATTTATACTTAAATTTTACGTTATTCTTCAATAAATTAATAAATAATTACATAGAATTTATAAATGATAGAAGATTAAAACTCACTTAGTTATCAAAACCTATTTTATAAAAAAAAAAAACAAATATGTTATGCATCATTTATGTTTAATCGTTTTCTTAAGGTTTAAATATTATTTCACTATTAAAATTAAAAAATTACCTGTCCAAAGAACCAACAATAAAAATTCTTTCTGTTCTAAAAAATGTTACAAGAAACTTTTGAATTACTTCTTTATTCTAGAATAACTGGTGAAAAAAAATCATTGAAATTAAATAAATTTAAATTACACAGTACAAATAAACATTTAAAACTTGGGATTTTAAAAACATAAGCTCACATTCAAAAATATCGAAAAAAATTATGTTACTACGTACAAAAATTACTATTATAAGAGACATTTGAATGGGACTGCCAATTAGGAAAAACCTGAAAAACGTACTCCGTCGTAAAAAGAAAACGATGGTATTTTATATTTAATGTAATGCAATCCAATTGAAACAACAACGATAAATCAACAGCACTATAGAACAACGGATTATTTTCTGTTAAGAAAGTACTAACTGTGTCCATAAGTCGTAAGAGATGATACGGGTAAAAAATAAAGTATACAATGACTGGGAAATATACGGCTTCGCTCGATCTAATAAAGAAATTCCTATATATCAATAATTTATACCAGCCACAAGTGGTAACAAGAACCTACGAGCCATATATGTCAACATGTAGATACAATATACATAAAAATATAGAACGCATGTCTTAAACCAGAGATATTTTTTTATATAATATTTTTAAATATATTAATGTAGAAAATGACGATTTGAGCAAAAATAAATTACAATCATTCAATAATGTAATACCTATAACTATGAATATTCTGCAAAAGTCGCTTAGTAATTAATGATTTAATATCGCCAATAATTTGAGGAATACAAAATAGAAATGATATATTATTTAAAATAAAGCAAATTATTGGTTTGAGGATGCTATAAAGTATTTTAAATGATCTATTTTATAACTGTACCTATCAGATTATTTGTTTAACCCCCGAAGCAATTAACCGTCTACTTACAACGGTCTACGAATAATAAAAACAAAAGGTGATCTGCTTTAAAAATTACAATTCTTCACCACATAAATTGCTTTTGAATACTATAACCTAAGCACTTAAACAAATATCATTAATTCTTTCATATCATAAAAGTATAATAGTTTAAATTATAACTGGATTTAACTACACTTTGATATTTGTAAGAATGTATGTTTCTATAAACAAATTAACTTATTATATATATTTAGCAATACGCGTAATACTTAATCAATATTAACAAATTATAAGTAAATTTTTTATTCAAAAAAGAAAACTACCATAATATTTCATACGAATTATAATTATTTACAGAAATATATAGGTGGGTACCTTTTAAAGCATTACTAGCATTAGTCAAGAAAAATTGTTTTTAAATTATTGAATACGATAACAGGTAAAAACATTGAAAAAACACATTCCTAAAATCAAAATAATTGAAATACTGTCACATAATATAATTCACAAATAAAATTTTAAAAACATAAATAATGCCAATATCAATGATTTATGGTATGTAGGACACAAATTTAAATGCAAACCGCATTGTTTCTGAATGTTCTATATCAGACTATATAAAATATTGATTTCTAAGCACAAAATTATTTTTAATAAG
The DNA here is from genome assembly GCF_037042655.1 of Diuraphis noxia. Taxonomy (NCBI): domain Eukaryota; kingdom Metazoa; phylum Arthropoda; class Insecta; order Hemiptera; family Aphididae; genus Diuraphis; species Diuraphis noxia. The sequence goes on from NW_028301713.1 coordinate 14,308,803, forward strand.
CTTTAAAATGAAAATTATTTTAATTGCAATTTTTGTAAATTTTGTAAAAATCAATAAATTTGATAAAAAAAATTGATCAATTTATTCCCTCAAAAAATAACAAAAACGAATTGATATTATATATTTGTATAAAATCATAGTATGATTATCATACATTTTTACAGAACCGTTATTGTTTAAGCATTTAAATATTAAATCCACGCCTTAAGTAAAAAAACCAATGATAATATTGTGTCATAAAACAATGAGCAAGTATTAACAACAGTTGGGGCATATTTCCATGTAGTTAGAAATGTGAAGTTTCTTATCACTTATCTCGCTCTTCTACCACTCCTTACCTACTATTTATCATCGACAAATCTATAAATAATAGGAGAACAAGACTGTGAGAATACACATAATATTACATATTATTTTAACAACAAAAATATAATAATTAGATTAATTATACAATGACTAATTTGCGGTTATTATAATAATTATACAGCTGTCATTTTCATTTAATTATCTTTATGTTTAACAAACAATATGCGTAATCGATTTATGTTCAATTATAACATTGATCGTAATGATTTGTGTTCACTTATATACAACATTTTCTACAATTTCCAAATGATGAAGAATTATTTATAATTAAATTAATATAATAAGATTAAATACAATGTTTCAATTATAATTTTTGTATTCAATAGTTAATAATGTATTATTAAAATAATATATGTATTGATTTATTGTTATAATGAAACCGTATAACTATTTTTATTTAAACTTTCTAATGTTATAACTTTGAGCAACAGCCAGTATTTTCGAAATCAATGAAATAAATAATAATCTATAAACAAAATTACTAGGTACCTCCTCTTATTGACAGCAAGATGACTTTAGGCATTAAATACAAAAATATTTACAGACATGCATATAAATATTAAAGTAGTTTTCGTAGTTTATCATTATCAACTATTATACAATAATTAATTCGATTAATTCAATAGATTCAAGAGATTCAGCCTACCCAAATACCAATAGTATATTATATATAGTAGTTGTTACATTTTTTTTTTTTTTTTTTTTTTAATGTATATAGTTTTATGACTGCTATACCTAGATATAATTAATGAGAGACTTGTGAATAAATCTTCTTACTTCGTCGCGGCTATCTGACAATCGGTTAAATGGTCGGACCGGTAGAAAAGGAGCCTAAAAATAATACGCACTGCACTACCTATACATTAATCACTCGAGTGTTAAAAAGTGTAAAAAATGAAATACTTGCGAACGTCAGCGCAAAAAGGATAGTATAGGAATTTGAACGGTGACTCGGCGGACACGGAGAAGACGACTGACCAACAAAAATGCATGAGCATGACTCGGTTACCCGCTGGACGACTACGGTAATCTCGACCAAGCTTACCGCTGTCGATTTGATCAGATTTATACCACGCCTACGCGGTTGCCGACTATTAAGTACCTACTCGGGTAATCACAGTATTTTCCGTCCGTCAGCCATGGGAATAATATTACGTACCTTTATTTCGGAATATCGTCCGATTTTAAACGGTTCTCGATCAAATCGTTTTTCCGTTGCCGGACGAATGTGTATTACATGGCGAAGGGTAAAGAAGTGTTATAATACTTGTTGATATATCTAAGGTAATACAAGACTCGCATTAGTCACCAATTATGCGTAGCCTCATAGGTTTCTCGTATATGAATACCTTCACTGGCCTATACGACAGTTATTATATTATGTTATTTAAAATACATACAATTGAGATCCTCTCCCCCCCCTCCCCGTTTTATGAAGAGCTATACAAATTTGTATTTTCGGTAATTTTAATGGACTATACAATTTATTTATTTTGATCATCTAAAACACTATGCTTTGTAACTGATGTCTAAATACAATCAGACAACTCGGTGAACAGGAATTACAACAAGCAAACCAAAATTAGCTAACCACTGATCTAAATAAAAAAAAAACCAGTTGACAGAGGTACAGACGAGTCATCTCCAGAGGAAACTCGATTTTTTCAGACTTCAGAGTTCAGAAGTTCAGAACCATTAGGTTTATATTCCGTGGTGGAACTCTTCCATTGGTGTATAATAGCATGATTCATATGAACAACTTTCTAATCATTTCAAATGACAATAAATAAATTGTATATGCCTACAATCAATATTTATGCTTCAGATAAAAATAAACTATCATTTCAGATTTAATTATAATAGCGGTAATTTAGTATATAATAATATTAAAATTAACTACCTATAATAGTTTCATTTAATATCATATAATATCAACTAAATTATATAAAATTGTAATACCTAATTGATCACATAAACATAAGTCATAAATAGGAAAAGATAATTCATAAAATGTGAATCATCCACTTCAGTTTCAATACCACTATGAAAATATCTATACCAACACATATTATTTGCGCATTTTAAGTTTTTGTATAATACTTTATAATAATCTAATTAAATTAAACTTACTACAAAACTTTGAATCAAAATATTTTATAAATTAAAGTCACTTATACACAAAATTACTAATAACGAAGTCATATCTAAAAAATAATATATAATTAATATACAGAATACTTTTTAATGATTAAAAATACTATTTGCATGCTTCATTTAACTTAAATCTCGACTTAAATATTAAAATACTATTATGTAATCAAAACTATACTACTAACAAACCACATAGATACACACATAAACATTAAATTGATTATTTAATTACATTTCATGAATAATTGAACAGTGACAATTGATACCTATCAAATAAAAAGTTAATTCAGCATGACTAGGTATATCTATTAGTCACAATTTTTCAATTAATTTAAGAAATATATAAATTTAGATGTTAATACCTATTAAGTATTAACTCTTAACTATAGACATTTAAAAAAAATAAAGTTAAAGTTACATACCTAATAATATATTCAAAATGAATTATAGTCGGTATAGGTGTAATATGAATTTATAATTTTAGATAAATTATAGGATGAATTTAAAAAAAAAAAATAGGTACTGCAGTTATATGCAGTTACTATTAAAATATCTAACTCATTATTAACTATATACAGTAAAAACTAATAAAGCTAGTAAGTTGAATAGAATAGGTAGGTAACAGACTATAATACTCTATAGGCAATACTAAAATAGATAGGTAATAATATCATGTTAATGACTATAAAATAATGAATTATAAATATTTAAATATCACATACCTACATTTACATACATATATATTTAGGTGTATAATAAATTAATACTGACTGTAGTACTACAAATGGCAAACATGGATTAAGATTGTGGTAATTATGATAAACAAGTGTTAACATATTTCTAACTAATCATTAACAATATTAATAAAAATATTAAACAGGTAGGTAGCAAATAATAATCAATTTTTAATTTATTTATACACACTAATCTGATTATGTTCCGGATTATGTACTTAATTGAATTTTTGAAATACCTACAATTCCTATCAAATGACATAGTCAATTAATTCAATGTTTATACTAATAGGTACACTTCAGTGGAATATTAATATACATTTTTTTGTAGAGAGCATATTATATCACAACACAATGAAAGCATATTAAAAACCAACATGGGCGTCCCCAGACATTTTTCTAGAGGGGACAAAATTAATTTTTTTTTAAATGAAGATTTTTTATACAATTTATGGTTAGTTACAATGCTTATATTTTAAAAGTAATCTATGTTCACTAAATTGGCGCGTTACAGATACTGCTTTGGGAAAAAAAATTAAAACTTTAGGGGGGCAAGTGTCCCCTTTTCATCATCTTTTCATGATTTCATCTCATATGGACGCCCATGAGAACCAATAAAATTATAAGCAGTAAGAAAAAGGGGCTATGGTGTAGAGCTATTTGCATCATACATCCCCATATACCTATAGTATAAACATCGCTGTTACTTAATATACAATATCAGTGATGAAATTAATTAATAATTATAGTTACATTGATAGGTATACGCAGTAATTATGTTTCTATCTAGCTACCTAATAATATTATTTATGTGTTCTGTCTTTGAAATATACAAGGAAAGTAAAGAATCAAATGATGATAATAGGAATAGGTATCGTTCAACTACCAAATAGGTACCTACCTAAACGGGAATTATATTTTTAACATTGTGGGTAAGACGCACAAGCAATCCCAGTTGTAACTATGGTTAAAATATTTAATAAATTGATGACGGTACTTACAGCTGCACGAATATTTCGGCGATAATTTCAGAAGCCAATGCACAACACGATCGGACCAAAAAAAAAAAAAAAAAACAAATAACAACAAAAAAAACAAAAATACACAAATAAAAGTCGACAAAAATGGTTAATGGGTAATTACTAATTACTAATAAGGAAGTATTAACAATATAGACAACTATAACAACAACAACCACCACAACAGCTGCAGCGACCACTCCGACAGTAAATTATTGTAATTACTAATTAAGGGGAACAAGCGATAATGCACGACGGGGATTCCGGCTTTCGCGCGACGAAAACGCACGGACGACACAGACGTGTAATACTGAAGCAATGTCGCGCGCAATAAGCGTAGTCACCGACAATACAAATACAGCGTACACTGAACACTGTTCGCCGAAACGCAGCCGACCGACATCGCAGCGATTCCGTTCTCGGCGGCAGCGATGACGACGGCCGTTTCGCGCGGTCGTCGCGTCGTTTTCGTGCGCAAAAAACAACGGATTGCCCGACGCAACCGATTCGTGGACGCTTTACTCACCGCTCCTCTGCATCTTGAGGCGAGTACGTTCGGGAAACAACAACGGACACGGCGAAGAATCGAACGAGACGACGGAAAAGCGAGACAAAAATTTTAAATTTTAAAAATCCGCACGTCGCATTATCAAGCGTTAACGACGGTCGGATGGTGGACCAAGGAGGGAAGGACGCGGGACGAATGCGCGCCGCGAAAACGACAACAACTCTGTTTAACAAACATTTGCGGGGGCTGGTGGCGATTCAACCATGGAAAAGAAAATTGTTTGGTGTTGGCGAATCAAACTATCGATCGGCAAATACGAAATTATATTTTTCTCAATCGAATTTGTCAAGGATCTATTCTCTCAATAGTCTCTAAAGCTTTCTCTATCGAGTCTCGATCATAATTTATAGTTCATTGAGTAATTTACCATCCGTCTCTCAAAAAAAATAATAAATTGAAATTTAATTTTTTTTTAGGTTAACAGGTAACCAAGTAATTGTATTTTAGAAATGTGATAAAATTTTTTTCTGATAACGTTTTGCTCATTATTGGCTATTGGACAATGGACATTATTAAGTTTTGCATTTTATAATTTTGGAGCTTTACCTTTACGTTCAGCACCAGCATAGGCATTAATTTAGTTTTGTAAACGTTAAATTTTTCTATTTCGTGCTGACTGCTGAGTTATCACTGGCCGCTACTAAGTGATAACTGCACTATTAATATTTTATTTTTGAAATACTTTGTTTGAATTTCTAGTTTCTAACATAACGCCGGGACATGAACGGTTTGCGATTTTCCAGACGATTAGCCAGCAGCGTGTCACGCTTCAGCAAGAACGAACGTGCCATTGTTGTCACTGATGACGCATCTACCATAGTGTGTTACCATCCGGAGAGTTCTTTCCCATACGAGTGTACCAAACCACTACCAGTTAACAAGGTGCAGGACAACTCAGTGTTGAGAGTTCAAAACAAAGACTTTGTGCACGAAGTATTCAGTAAGCCCAATAATGAAATAGTGCAGCAAGAACTTATGAAAATGACGTACACCACTAAACACCGTTGGGTACCTCCCAAAAAATGGAAAAGACAGTTCGCTCATCAAAAACTTGTAGACAGAGAATATTTATAGTCTGATTTAATTATGTTTATTTTTAGTATAGAATATACAATATAAAATTGTTTTTTGATGATTTTTTGAATAAAAATTGTATAATATCAAGGATTAAAATTATAATAAGTTGCAAAAAATGTTCTTTTACTTCCAGCTGTAAAAAATAAAAAACATTTTTTTATTATTTATTAATAATACAAACTACAGTCATGATTAGTAGTCTTATATGCCAATAGTCACCTTAATAAGTCCGTTAAGGATGGTACAACTGGGGGAATAGTTTGACAAACTTTTGGTTGATTTGATGGTTTTTTAAGTTTTAAATTACGATGTTGTGGAAAAGTAGGCATCAACTTAGGATCAGATGCTAAAAATGAAAATGTTAGATTACATTTAATACGTGATAAATTATGAAAAATATGTTATGTAAAATAATTACGCAGTGGAGGTTCAACAAAATAAGAACTTTGTAGACATTCTTCAGCTGTTGCTCTTCTGCTCGGTTCATACATAAATAAAAAGTTCAAAAGACGAATCCCAGCGTCTGACAACCATGGAAATCTAAGTAAAAAAATGTATATATTTTTTAGAATATTAATACATTTAAAAAATATATTTTTAAGCATATATATTTTGAAGTGTTAAGTACTTTGGCCTAATATTATTGTATGGTTGTGGTCTCAATGTGAAATTTTTCAGTGCTGGTAATGAGTCGATTTCTGGCCATATTGAAGCATTAGGAGTGCCAAGAAGTTGACATATCAAATCAAGTTGATGTATCTCTGTACGACCAGGTAATAATGGCTTGTGAACTAAATTATTAAACATATAAATAATTATTAACTGTTCTGAAACAATAAAATAAATAACATACGCAAAAGTTCAGCAAAAATACATCCAGTGGCCCACATATCAATAGCTGTTGTCAACTTAGGAGATCCCAATAATACTTCAGGAGCTCTGTACCAAAGTGTTACCACTTTAGCGGTCATTTTTTTTGGTGGCACACCAAAAAAACGAGCCAATCCAAAATCAGCTAAATACAAAAAAATATTAACTCCCAAATTTAATGAATACATTATATTCAATTAATTTATATTTACCTATTTTTACACATCCTTTGTCAGTTATCAACAAATTAGATACCTTGAGATCACGATGAATAATGAAATTTGAATGCAAATACTTAAGTCCTTTCAAGAGCTGTAAAAATATACATTTTACTTGAGACTCAGTAAACGCAGTAGCCATGTTATCTAATAAGCTGGATAAATCGTGTTCGCAGTACTCCATAGACAGAAATATACTAAAAAAAATAATGTCATGAAAATATATTATAATTAAAATCAAAATATAATACTACAGATATAATATTAAGACTAAACATTTGTAAGATTATTTCATCTGAGAATACAGAGTATAACAAAAAACAAATTATTTATTAATACTAAGATAAAAAATTTATTTTTGAAGTACATTATTTTCAAAACAATTCTAAGTAGATAATATGTAAATATGGTTTTTGAAAAAATCTTGATTGTAAAAAATTGTCAAGTAGTTAATTTTTGCTAAATAAAGTTGATTAAGTTTTTAAAATAATCATAAAATATCTTATAAAAAATTTATACTTTTTGAATTTTACAATCACAATTTTTCCAAAAACCAGTAAGACAAATTGGTTTTTTTTTCATTTATTTTCAGAATTAAAAAATAACATATTATATTATACGTATAGCACAAGGCAATATATTATAAAAAATAAATAAATAATGGCAAAAATAAAAATTATTTCATTTTATCAGGTTTTTCTATTACATTCTGAATATAATAAATAATTTAAAAACTGTATCAACGACCCAATTTGATTTATTATTATATTCAACAGAACTCAATGAAATTACCAATATCAATATCAGAAATTTTAAATTAAATGGAATCGTATATTATAACCATGTTTGTTTAAATTTTAATAAAAATGTTCTTAGGTATAATGTAAAATTTATTCTAAGAACAGATTATTTCATTGTATAAGATTAATAGTTATTGAATCATTTTTAGAATCTTAGTAATTTGTTCACAATTAAGAGTTGTACATTCTCCAATTGTTATCATAGTACAAAAACACGGAATTTAATGAAAAATACAATATAAGTAATACAATCATGTTTAGTTAAAATATTTACCTGTCTAAACTTCTGCCCACTAAAACTTCTTGTAGGCGAACAATATTCTCATGATCACATTTCAATAATAATGATATCTCACGAAGTGCACTCATCGGTAATCCTTCCTTTTCATTTTCCATACGAACTTTTTTCAATGCAACAATTTTTTCCACGGGTGATTTAGAATCCTTTGCACGATCTTATGAGAAAAATAAAATAAAATCAACTAACAAAATACAATGTACAATTTTCTGTTACTTTAACAGTCAGCCAACTTAGTTTATGGTTAGTATACAAAGACCAAATCAAAAACTAAAAAAATTATGAAAATGATAAAATAATAAATTTAACTTACATACAACACCATATGTTCCTTCACCAATGCGATTCAATTTTTCAAACTCAGCAACAAATCGACAACGTCCAAGCTAAATATGAACAATCATTCAAATTAAATGTAGGTAAACAAAATAATAATGAATATTTCTTAGAATTACGCGGACACCAAAAAAAAATGTTTAAGCTTCAACTTAGTTACATACACAATTTGTTTTTCTTTAACCGTCTTAAGAATTCAAGTAAATTCTGTGAAAATTGGTAAGATACTGAAGAATTATTCAGTTGAAGGCACAGCATGAAATAATCAACCATATATGGCTTACAATACTATCTGTTGTTAAATAATTAAACAAGTGTTTGTGCATTATTTCAATTTTAAGTAAGACAGAACTAATCGGATCGTATATGAGGCGCTTATAGGTGTTTAAGGTATAATGTTTGTATACTACTAACAAGATCTTTTTCAGGAATCGACATTGGTTTTAGATCACGAAAAGAATATAATGATCCTGAAAGCATTACAGGACCAGTAGGATCATAATCTGCCAATACTTGTTTTGATTTTTTAATGCCTCCACTTTCGACAGTTTTTTCTTTTTTGCTTTTTTTCGAATGTTTCTCTAAAAATGACGTCAAATATTAAATAAAACAATTGATATTAACATTACGATTATTGATTTGATTACATAAAATTCACTAAGTAAATTTAGTGTAAAACGCACTTTTAGATTTTCCCATATTGATCAATGGACTGTTTTAACTTTTAAATGTAAATTAATATACAAACGATAACATCCAGTTGTAACTAGTAAATCGTGCTGATGACAAATACAAGACTAGATATATATTGTGATTTTTAACGTGAAATGAAAAACTAAATATTTATTATTATGGTAAATAATAAATATAATTCTTCAATTCAGAAATCAGAATGCGGATCCGGGAAAACATAAGCATATCAAATATTAATTGACGTTCGGGACAAAAAGCCGATTGTTTGGACTTGTTATCACCAGAAAGCAAGTGTGTCCGTAGAAAGGAATAAAATTACCGGTTTCACGATGTATATAATTAATTCCATCTTAAATTTAAATCAATTTTATTATTTTAATAATATTATGTAGCAAGCTATATACTAACTTAATTATGTATATTAATATAATAATATGCCAACAAATGATTTGTGTTTATTAATTAGTAGTTAGAATCTAATATATAATAAATAATAATATTGCTCACAATTTATTCATAAGCGTACGCATAGCAGGGTATAACCACAGAACAATATAATAACATGATCTGAGATGCAGCATTTTTTTTTATATGTGTATAATATAAATACACAAATAATAAATATCAAAATTAGATCTTTTTATAAATATACAAATAAAGTTATAAGTTCTCAAACATTGTTTTTTTTTTTATTTAGTTGATAAAAGTATTATTGGTTAGTGCAATAGTGCTAGCAATAAAAAAACTACAGTATACACATGACACATAAACTTCTTCGGGATCTTCCCTATGCTTTCTGGGATTTTGATAATTCTCTTACAAAAAGAGAGGTTAGTTACTTACACTATAATTTGACTATACAGTCTGGCGCGGATTCAGGGGGGGGGGCTATGGGTGCTCGGCACCCCCTGTCATCTAGCCACCAATAAAATAAATTTATGTTATAAATTAAATTATTTGTTATTTTTCAAAATAAAAATAATAATAACATCGGTGCTTTTCGTTATCACCGTCACATACGACAATAATAACTATTATTGTTAATTGTTTTCGAAGTCTACTCGTATGTAACGACACGCGTCGACGGCGGAAAGCATCGATAACAATTATTATGGAAAAAAAGTTAGCACTAATAAATCAAATATTAAATGGTAATATTTAAATAAATAGTAAGGTGTAACAATTTTTTTTTTTTTAGCACCCCCTGTTAAATTTTTCTGGATCCGCACCTGTATACAGTAGTTAACAGTTTTCGTTATGTTTTAGGCAAATTTTTTTGACGTACGTCGTACACAATATCGCAAGTGCGAGTTTAATACTATTATAGCCGTAGCAACGTAGCATCCATTTTTAAAGTCTTAAGGACTACCTATGAAGGGTTCTAAAGCAGTGAATTCCAACTTTTTTTAAGACTATTACCAATAAATCGAGTTGGATATTAGCGGCGAGAACCCGTTTGGGGCTTTGGGCGCAGTTTAAAAAAGTTACCTGAAAATTTTTAACACGTTTAGGTGTAAATCTAAACTATATATGACTGTACAATTCCGTCAACACTCGTCACTCATACCAATTTGTGAGATTGTATAACAATAGGTCAATAGAATATTATACTTTATTTTTGATATTTCAAATAATATATTATAATTTTTAATATAATATACACTTTTTCAAATTAATTATTTTATTAACACAGTGGTTGATGTTGATGTAGTATATACCTACTGAAAGTTAAATAAACAAAAACAAAAAGTTATATTACAAATAATAATAAACTTAGATAAAAACCAGAATGAAAATTATTAGCTGTCTTCTCAAATAGTCAAATATTTAAAAAATATTTTTATACATTTAACATTTAAGCTTCGATGGACCATGGGACATGGATATGAATGATATGATAAACGATTCCGGATTCACGTGAAACATTTTATTTTTTATTTTTATTAATATTTTCCGTGATTTTAATTTACCGGTCTTGAATTCTGATAAAAACGACATAATATTATATTTGAAGGCAAGAATAATTTAAGAAAATATCGTTAGATGGCGTTGATACCCGAAAAGTTTGTTACAAGTAAGTAAGTTGTATTCCAGTACTTGTTTTTCGCAAACAATTTGAGATCCACTGAAAGTCTGAAAACGAAATGTTCAAACCACCGAATCAAGGTAAACGTTATCGGGTTCTCCAAGTCTATGCCCAAAGGTTTTGTACATAAATATTATTATTATCGCAATCGTCGTGTCCGTTACGTCTTATCAGCTCGACGCGGCACTGCGGTAGTTATTTCGTTATTTGTGACACGCGTAATGTTCTGCTCGATACTTTTTTAATATATAGTTTGATCACGGAAGGTGTGTAGTAGTGAACGCCGATGTAGTACAACTTTTACTTTTACGTTCGTTGTTTAGCAGTTTACCAATTTACGCTCTGTAACGCCTTCGCAGACAACGTTTCACTTACATCAGTCGAATTTCATTTTTTTTTTTTTTACTCGTTTGCGGTTCTTGACAGTCGTGCAAAATGTCTCTGGAAGATGTGGAAAACATCAAAAAGCGCATCGAGAACTTCAAGAAGACTCTGTTGGAGCTGACCGAAGCGCCGGCCGCACAAGTGACGGCTGAGCACAAGATCCGCGAGATGTCCGCGGAAGTTGTCGATTCGAACCCGTACAGGTGAGTGCGGGCGTCTGACGTATATATCCAGATGTGATTATTAATATATATATTATGGTACGACTCTTTCAGCCGGTTAATGGCTCTGCAACGAATGGGCATCGTAAAGAACTACGAGGACATCAGAAAATACACCGTGGTCGTGGTTGGTGTAGGTGGAGTCGGCAGTGTCACCGCTGAAATGCTCACCCGTTGCGGTATAGGAAAGGTAACATTCGATAGGTTTAAAAAAAAAAGTACAACATGTTTTTTCTCTCCAATCTACATACATCATTAGCACTTACCAAATTTATTTTTTTCAAAATCAATTTTGTGTTTTACTTTTTCATATTTTCATATATGATATATTATATTCCTAACATGTATGGGAAGTAAAAAACCTTGTGAAAAAAGATGTTGTATAAACATGGATAAATTTTCTTATGTTGAGTTTGATTTTAGGCCAATTCCTTAATGTTGAAGCTAACAATACATTTTAACACAAATTGACTATGTTGTACGTTGGTCTAAGAATGAAAAATAATATTGTGGACATTCACTTTAGAATTTGTTTGACAAGTATAATGTTTTCAGTTAGTACTGTTCGACTATGACAAAGTTGAACTAGCCAATATGAACCGCCTATTTTACCAACCGTCTCAAGCGGGTCTAAGCAAGGTTACTGCAGCATCTATGACATTGTCAAAAATTAATCCAGACGTTAAGATTGAAACGTACAATACAAACATCACACTAACCACCCATTTTGAAGAGTTCTTGAACGTCTTAAAGTATGATTCAATTATTGTTTATTTATGACATAAAAAATTGATTAATACTTATTTTGTCTTTGATTAGGACTGGAGGAATTAATGGTGATAGAGTTGATTTGGTATTGAGCTGCGTAGACAATTATGAAGCCCGAATGACAATTAATACTGCATGTAACGAATTAGGACTAAACTGGTTTGAATCGGGTGTTAGTGAAAATGCTGTATGTGGACACATTCAGTATATTGTGCCAGGAGAATCTGCTTGCTTTGCAGTAATATATTTGACATAAACTTCAGAGTGAAACTTTTTATTATTAATTTACTGTATTGTTTTACCATGATTTTTAGTGTGCACCTCCATTGGTTGTAGCTTCAGACATAGACGAAAAGACATTAAAAAAGGATGGAGTCTGTGCAGCAAGCTTACCAACGACAATGGGTGTTGTCGCAGGATTGCTCGTTCAAAATGCATTAAAGTAAATTTTACTATTTTCTATCAAATTGGTTAATGTGAAATATTAATGAGAGGATGTATTTTTTAGGAAATTGTTGGGTTTTGGAACAGTTTCGTGGTACTTAGGATATAATGCTTTGACTGATTTCTTTCCTAGCATGATGATTAAACCAAACCCAAATTGTAGTGATAATTTCTGTTTAAAACAACAATCAGAATTTAAAAATAGGGTGAAAGAGGAACCTGAATGCACGAATGTAGATGAAGATATTGTTACTCACGATAGTAATGAATGGGGTTAGTATTAAATTGCATTATAGAACATGTTATTCTCAACTTATTACAATTTGGTTCTTAATATTTAAAATAAATATTTCAGGGATAACGTTAGCAGAAGATGAAACAACAGCATCCAATAATACATTAGAACCCGGTGAATCAATAAAAACTGTAAATGCAAATCAAAATGTAAGTATAAAGAGTGATGAAGAATACCTATCGCTAAATGATGGAATAGAATTTGCTTATCCATCTGCTGATCAAACAGCTCCAAATGATGAAGCCTTAGTGAAAGAAACAGAATTAAACGTAGACGATCTTCGAGAACAATTGTCATTGCTATGATTAAAATTTACAGTTTATGTTTAAGAAAATGTTTTTATATTACCTTTCATAAAGCCATTTGTAATTTAAAATTTTTTCTATTAGACCAATGTTAAAGTATGTTATATTTGTTCATACATAAATTCCAATTTAAGATACTTAATAATAATTTAACAAAATATGTAATTTATGTTTCATAATAGTTATAAAAACAATTGTGTGATACAAATTATATTTTACTTTTTTCTTTTTTTGAATAAGTTTAATTGAATATTTAACAGGCAATTTCATTGAATTATAAATTATTATTCCTAAATAAATATATATATATATATATGTAATATACGCATATTATATATCATAAATACAAACAATAATTAATATTTAAATTTTAAATGATGGACCGCTTATTTAGGTTGAGCCATGGTAACGGTCATCTTTAAATAATTATAAATAATACAGAAACAAAAAAAAAGTTAGAAAGAAACAGTACACAATTTTGAACATGTGCCTTTAGCAGTTTATTATATAGCGTAATGTAAAATATAATAAATATCATTAAAAAAAAAAATCATAATTAAGTAAAAAAAATTAAATAAGAGACTCTATTAGTAAGCTTCATCATCATCATGATTGTTAGTTTCAACCTCTTCTGGAGCAGCAAATCCTTCCTAAAATACAATGAATTATGATATTTTTTTTTAGAACAGTCGATTAATTAATTATTTATTGTTAAGACTAGGGGCTTATAAGAGTTTATATGTTTATCAATAATCATTCAAAGCATAGTTAAATGTTAACTTCTCCCAGGAAACATAACGTCAAAAATCTAGCCACCAGACTAGGTCTCTTGTTTGCTGGGTGTGACTGGTCTACCATATAAACCCATGATAAGTAATTTTGAAATTTGTTTCATAATACTTGGAGTTTAAAGCGATAATTTATATATTACATATTCAGTTCTTTTTTTATCTTTAAGTGCATATTTTGAAATAATTGTATTTTAAAAGCATATTTTATTTAAAAATTATAAAAAATTGTAAAATAATGGGTAACATAGAGAATTATACACTATAAACTATTTATTATGAATTTCTATAAATTGGACAAAATTAGTTAAAAAATTAGATAATCTATTGATTAGGTTACTCAATAAGGAATGAGCCGAAAGTCACTTTAAAGTTCATGTCTGTATGTAACTAAACTATAGTCTCATCAGTCATCACTATACCTAAATATTTTTTAATTAATCTATTTTTTCTTAAATGCAATGAATGTACCTAACCACAATAACTCATAATTAAGAATTAAACAATTATTTTTCTAAATATTTTAATACTTAAAACTTAATCATTATTAAAGATAACTGAGTTACTTGATTAATTAAGTAAATATGTAAGTATAGTTATTTTTATTTTTAAATTTGTAACTCATTTTTAACAATTGAAAATAGTCTTTATAATATTATGTTACTATTAGGGATGGGTCGTTACTAGAACCGATACAAGATATCGATTTTGAAAGAAAAACAATTCAAAAAAAAAAACCTACCAAACAGCATAGTATATTTCACTAATATTTTAAAAATTCGAAATTGGAATACAATATATTTTAACAATACCATTTCTAGTCACAGTGTCGTACTACAACTAGTCAGTAGATACTAGACTAGTTATTACTTCTGAGGTTATCAAATGGTAAATATTAAAAATAAACATCTTATATCTATTAAGTAATTGTTTATTATCATTAATAATCAATGCTTTCACTTTTCTAGGTAATATTTATGTTATCGAATATCGGTTTTATTATATATTGATTGATGGTACCGGCTCATGATTTTTTTTCAAAAATGTTTTAATATTACCATATATTTTTGGGTATCAGTTTAATATCGGCAGCATATATCGGAGCATCAGGTATCAGTAAAATGTGGCATTGGTCCATCCCTAGTTATATAGCATTAATTTAAGTATCAAATAGAAGTTAAACTATACATTATATATTACCTAACTGTCAAACTAAAATTATAAATCACAGTAGAATATCGTTAAGTTGCTTTAAATAAAAATATTATTAAGACAAATAAAATAAAAATTATTTTTTTCAAAAAGTCTACAAAAAGAATTAAATTTTTTTTCTGCCATTCAGGAAAATTGTGAAAAATGATACAACAGATATCACTAATATAATAAAATTATAGATTGGATTATAATTACTATACCGGTTTTTCACAGACAATAACAAAACTGTCGATCAACAATGCGAGTTGTGAATTTTTATTATTTATAGTTAAGAAAATCAATTTATCATTCAATTTTAGGTTGATTCATAACAAATTCAATACATAACTTGTTAACATTGAGTTATATTCTACAGTGAAAATTGTACTTATACATTTTAATGTATTGTGTCTTGGTGGTTTTAATTAGAATTACATTGTAAGGTTAAATATATTTTTGGAATGTCCAGTGAAATGTTTTTAGCCAAGATTAAGTGCAGAATTCCTTTAACAAAATACTTGAAAAGAAGCCAAAATAAGATTCTAAAAACCTAAGAGTGAGTAATTCTGTTATTTTAAATCAAAATTCATAATAAATTATGTAATTGAAGATATATAAGATAATATAAACCCAAAGAATGATTTGATCGTGATAATCAATATGAAAACTTAAAATTATTTATCATACAATATTAATATGCATTAACAAGTATTGATAAAAAATAAAAAGCGTTTACATACCTCAGTGGCATAAAGAATTTCCAATACTTTAGAAAATAATGGATGTTCACTTTCTTGTTCCTGACATATTACCTCAATGTCACGTAATTTACCAAAATAGAAATCGCGTTCTTTTTCCAAACCATCAACTGTAACTCTCAATTCACTCATCTACAATCAAAATAATTAGATACAAATACTTTTTTCGAATTAAATAGAACTGTTTTAAGACTGAACTTGCCTGTCTATTAAGTTCATCAATTTTATGATCGCCTCTATCACGCAGATTGGCAGGTGCTGCTGGTCTAGTTGAAGGAACACGATTAGACACTAAAAACAATTTCATAAATTAAATAATAGTAAATACAATATTAACTAATATGAGTCAATTTGAAAAAAAAAAAATAAAATCTAGCATAAAAAGCATTTTGGGAATTTGGGATAATTTCGAGTCAAAAATACGAACTATTGCTGTTACTCGCGGGACGGAATAAACGATTTTGGGTTGTGGCATTTCTAGGCGGGACTGCCGCAGATGGTTTTTTGACAGGACCTGCTCTGGCTGCTGCACCGGCTGCTCCCATTCCCTCACCACTGCGCGCACCTACTGGGTCGTAATCATTCATTTGGTAATTGGTATCAAAAAACTTTTTGAACCATTGCAAAAACTCGAAATTATCCTGAAAACGCCCCTTGACCAGCCTATCTATAGGTACTATCTGCAAAATAAAAATAAAACAAAATGAATGAAGTTAAAAAAAATAAAAATAATAAATTAAAAACCACTTTTTGACTTGTTAAGCTTTTGTCACAAATATTCAATATCAAAATTATAAACATGAAGAAAATAATATAATTAGCGTATTTTAATCAAATGATGAAATTAACAGCAGATAAGAATATTGGTGACCAAACAAAAATTAAAATACATTCATTATTCAATCTAAAACAGCATAACAATAATTCTTAAGGTTCCATAAAGATATTTTGGAAAAAAAATCATGAGAAATCAAAAATAATTGAAAAACATTTCATTTAAAAAGAAAATTTACTACACTTTGGTCTGAGAGAACATGCAGATTCTATGCATCTCCCTGCAATCAAAACTGGTTTTTTTATGTCCGGATGTCACATGGAGATGTAGAAAAATGAGTTAGGTCGACCCAACACAATCTCTCATGGAACAGAGTATAGTATCAATTTTAGTTAGTTTTTTTGTTGTTATAAAATATATCCGTTAAGAGTATACTACACAACTATCTGTTGTTTCCGTCTATAAATGCATAACATACCAAATTTATGCTCAGATCACGTTTAGCTACATTAGTTTAAAAATTTGAGTGAGTTGACCTTTTAAGAAACTTGATGGTAAGAACATTATGTGCATTTGTATGGATTTTTTAAAAGATAGTTAAATTTTTTAGCAAGTTTTTCATATATTATAGTGTAAATAAAAATGATCATAATTCATAACTGAATTATCATAAAAACCCACGTACAAACACAGATAATGTTCTAACCATTATATTTCACAGTAGGTTGATTAACTAAAAATTTTTAACTAACAGAGCTAAACGAGATCTGCTGAATGTAAATTGGTTATGTTACACACTTGTATGAAGAAGACAACAAATGGTTGGGTAGCGTCCTCTTTAATATAAATATTTTTGCCTTTGATTTTTAGATGAAAAAAGATATTATTTTCATTAAAATGTATGGGATTCTAAAAAAATAGTAAACCATACATAACCTATAGTTCTTTGTTAATTATAATATTATGACTATTATGTAATATTCTATTCTTTAAAAAAAACTAAACTACAAATAGAAAACAACTAATTAAAAAAAATAAAACTTTAAATACCAATAATATTCTATCTAAAATATGACTTAACTATGAAGAAAGATTTATACATTCCGTATTCAACAATGTTGCTATTATTCTTTTGTTTCATAGAAAAGAGGTTTTGTAAAAATTAACTAAATAAAGTCTATAACATTATTAAGTATCATTATATGATAATAAATAATATAATATTATTATATCAACATGCAGGAATAAATATTTTTAATAAATATATATTGAACTTTTACTTTTTGCAAATAAAGATTAAATCTAAATTTTGAAATTCACTAATTTTATAATCCTGACTAACAAACACACAAAAATTGAGCATTTATGAATACCATGTCCATAGGACGGGCTTTTATAAGCGCGAGCAGCTTGTGGTACACGATATGGTGGAGGTGCTTGAAAACCACACACTTCTGCTGCACCAGAACCAATCATAACACCACCACGAGCATCAAGGCCATCATAATCACGTCCATCATAATTAGCATCAAAGAACTTTTTGAACCATTGTAAAAATTCGAAATTGTCTTGGAAACGTCCTTTGATTAAGCGATCAACAGGTATCACCTGTAAAGTAATTTTTTTTCCATCCCAATTGTGGGTAAATACAAAACCCATAACACAACACCCAAGGTATTATAACTGTTACACAGTATATTATAAAATAATGAAAATTGATAGTTAATAGAATAAACATTATTGATTCTACCTACATTTCATCTAACCTTTTTAGTAAAATGATGACTTCTTAGTAAATTAAATAGTTAAAAATTAATTTTGTTATTGCCTATACATTGTAAAATTTTAATTTAAGTTTCAACATACCTTATCAACTGCCATTTTTTTAAATGCCCCTTGGAGTATTTTAAAATTTTGTATATATTCATGTTCAAGATTTGTTCTAAACTTGACTCGTTTCATTTGGACACTACCTATAAAATCAATAATAGTGAATAAACAATGATGAAACATTTTTATAAAAAGTTTATATAATGTGGGATCATACACTATTTTGTGTGATTATGTATCATGAATTTTTTTTGGAAACAATAATATAAACTTTAGAGATTAGAGGTTTATAAGCCTATTATAGTCTTAGTTACTCATAAATGTATAATGAATTTTAGTACTAAATCACGATTTTAATAAATAACTAGATATAAAACGGGATATAAAAAAGGACCTACAATAATTATCAACTCTAAGTTTATTGTTAAGACATGTTTATGATGATTTATGAAGGTCAAATTTATATTATAGCATATAAAAAAATGAGAGAACCAGTCTTTTCATTTTCAATTTATTTTAAATCAATTATAAAGTAAAAATCAGTAAAAATATGTGATAGAAGAAAATAATTTTTCTGATTAACAATATTTTCAATATTGTAATAAATTATTAAAATATTTAAAAAATGTTTATTTGCCCACAATATTTTTTATACATTAAAAAAGTTAAAATAAAAATTTTATGACATTGTTTTATCAAACAAAAAAGTTACTCAAAAATATTTTTAATACTTTAAAACTTTTGTTCAATACTTAAATTAATGGATTTATATAAGGTATATTCAAGTTAATAAAATTATTCAATCACAACAATTATGGATTTAAAATTTTTACAATAACTAATACACCAAATATTAAAACAAAATCTAACCAATATTGTTTTGCTTAAAAATTTGTTCATAAGATAGTGTTAATATAAAAATTACAAGATAATGAAAATATTTATTTTGTATATTAACTGTTTAATGTGTTAGGATTTGACGAAATAAGCCATAAAAACCAAATTGTATGCATATATTGCCCTCAAAGCTACAGTGGATAAGTAATATGAAATTATTCTTATTATCAGTTATTATTTTAATTTATGATTTTCAAATATTATGAATATAATTAATTTTTATACGAAATGTATGTTTTTAATAAATATATGAAGTTAACATAAATTTTTGTTTTATTTACAGATGTACACATAATCTTATGAATCATAATATACCATTTATTCTTATTTTACAGATGGGTAATCCAAGTTGGCTGATTGAATTGACCAATAAATAGGGTCGTTAAACATTTAATTGGTAGAGCATATAAATATAGGCGGATGTGAAATGGTGCATTTAGGTTATTCTCCACTATTATTTAATATACCTTGTAATATAATTGTTTACAATTTTAATACATTATAAACTATTCAATATCTACAAAAAAAAAAGAAGAAGCTGTAACTAATGGCCTACGAAGCCAGATTGTAAAAAAATAGATCAATAAAAAAAAAACTATTCAATTTATAGTTTAGTAATTATGATCACTCACCAGGAAATAACATATCCATAAATTGACAGTAAGCTGCGCCAGAACATAGTTCTTCTATTTTCGTAAAACTTGCAGACAAAGTATCATTTACCCATGCTAACATGTCATGACGACTGAGGTTATCAGATGTCACGTTAGTTGAATATACATTTATAGCCATATTTGATTGAGATTCTAAAATAATATAACATATTTTTATAATAATCAATATTACAGTAATATAGCTTGAACATTCCTAATATATAAAAAGTACTTAATTAGTAAAAAAAGTTTAATATGGTGAACTACTAATTCTTTTATATTCATCGATACACATAGAAAACAATGATTCTATATTAATATTTAAATTAACTGCTATAAAAATATTAAGTGGTTTAAACTAGTTAAGTAGGAGATCCAAGATGATTCTCATAATAATCAATTTCTTAATTGCCTATTAAGTCCCTACATACTGTTATTCTTAAAAAACAACTCCCACTTATAATTTTAATTTTTTTTTTTTATTTAAGATTGAAACATATTGTTGGATAATTTATAGCCTTATTATACAAATACAAATATTAAGGTAAGGTATATAAACAAAATATTTTCCTTATGTACTTAATTTGATGAGATATTTTTTCAGCAACAATTTTATTATTCAATTAATCTAATTTAAGTAGGCAAAAAAAAATTATTATTTTAATTTCTAAAATCAACAATAAATAAATATTAAATACAACATTGATTCCTCGTCGTTTATTATCCAAAAATAACTCTAAGATGCAAAAACAGTTTTTTACTGAGCAACTACTAGGAAAGTACTTATAGAAACTTTCATAAATAATTAAATAATGATATTAAATAATGGCACTAACAGTAAGTACACGCTATTTATTTTTACTCTAAATCTAGATTAATTATTATGATTTCAAATAAAATACGATATGTATGTATTAAGGATTTTAAATTGATGAAAATGTATGGTTACTTGCGCTAATTGGATACTGGAACTATGTAAAACGAGCAATTACCGAACGTGATAACGTATTTAATTTAATAATATCGAATACAAAATATGGTGACAAATGATGACGACCGTCAGCGTTAAAAATAAATCCGTTGACGACAAAACGAAATATTACCATATATGCACTATTGAGTGAAACAATCGGCCGATTAGGAGGTAATGTTGAATTGCGGGTAACAAACAGATCGGAAAAACCTTGAAAAACGGCATCCAATAGATTTAAGGTTATAGCGGTTTGTCTACCTATAATCTATATCGTAACGGCGCCAACGAAAGCGATGACGAATTGATGATGATAATATTGATAATTATGAAACAAATAATGATAATAACTAATGGTAACAATAAAAATAGGAACGTCTCCGAATAGTTGGGCGTGCTGAGACAACGCGCGACAATCACCAGTACGACGGGCGGCAAACGTTTAACGGCGAAAAATCGAACGTTGGAAAATTGGTAACTAGAAAGTGTTTGAATTGGTGTCGACACGCACACGCGCGATGACTATTTTCGGCCGTTTCACGTTCGACAAACCGTTTTGAGCCCGAAACGATAGGAAATCGACCGTTGCACATCGGCAACCAATTAGGATTTTTATGTCGTCATCGACCACGGTGCCGTCCGAGTTGAAAATGTAAGGGTCCGCGGTACCCACTGGAAAACATCACACGTTTGAAGTCTGGTCAGGACTTCTGGGGAACGACTTTATGGCCTCATGGGACATGGGGATACTCGATGAGATTTAATTTCTAATGAAAAATTATGACCTTTACGGTTCGCAAGGGAATACGGAGGGCGACTGCACCATCCCCACCAAGATTACGTGGGAGAACGGGTAGGGTATCGTGACGTACGTATGGAGTGAAGCAAACGCGGATACGAATAAGGTCACGTCATCGGGCGCCCGCGGGGAGGTACACTAACCGTGCCCAATTGCTATATAAGGAGATGTTTCCGTTAAAACAATCGAGTAGATACCGTAGATTGATGGTTGTTGATTAACGCCTTTTCAGAAAGACGATAGCGGATAGCGGGGTTGGCGATTGGAGACGAAGACGATATCGGAACGTTGAACACTTACCTGCTGAAACGACGACCCCGTCGAATGCAGTTGTCCAGTCTCGTAGGGTAATTTATTTATCGTTTGATCAGTGTTGATTTCTAAATTATTGTCCGTGTGCTCGAACGCTCGAAGTGCTGCAGCCGCAGTTAAACTTAAACTGAGTCAGTGACCAGTGTGTTGAGTGAGTGATAGAGTGATTACGACTGACGCGAAAAGCAAAAGTGATAACACAAACTATGTGACAGCTAACAGACGCAAGTGAGTCGTGACTGAGCACTGAACGTCTGAACGTCCCCAATTCCCAATCGAAGCGCACGAGCAAGACGATATTAGTTACCGAATAATAATAAAAAAAAAATTAAATGAAAAATTGGAATTTTCCCACTCACCGAGTAACGAATTATGATGGAGACCGTGATGAAGGATCTCGGCCACAACGACGGCTGCCGATGAATATTTTTTCTTTTTGTGGTAGCGCAATTGTGAATTGATACCAGTTACCAGGTAAATTGCTGATCGCGAAGGACACCTCACCTAAAAAACCGGTCAACAAGAACAAACACAACCACAACAGCCAACTCCAGAATATGGTAAACTTCATGCCGAAATATGATAACAGGAATTCGAGTATTTGGATATCAGTTGAGCCAACATCAAATTCCAAAAATCTCTAGAAAATGTATATTATGGTGTTGAGGATTACATTTACTTATTGTATTCTAAAATTCAAAACTTTCGTATGTTGTACTTGTAAGTTGTAACAACATTCATTATTTAAAAAGTATCTAAAAAATATTTTTTTACATAGTTTCAAGTTGTTAAAAAACCAACGTTTTTCCTAAAAAATTATATCATTAAATATTTTTTTATCCTAATCACTTTTTAAGTTTTTACTTTTTTGAATGACAACAGAGTTTTAATTTCATATTCCAAAGCAGAACATTTTTCTAAGTATTTTGATTCATAAAAATCGAATTTAGGACGAGTAGTTTATGACTGATAAATTATAAGTAGGTAATTTAAGTTTGGACAAACATTTTGCGGGGTAACCTCATACCACTCCACTCTGCCAATCTAAACTTTGAATATCTATTATAATTCATAAATCATAAACTACTAGCGCTAAATTCAATTTTTATGAATCAAAATACTCAGAAAAATATTCCGCTTTGGAATATGAAATTAAAACTCTATGTTGTCATTCAAAAAAGTAAAAAACTTAAAAAATATTTAAAAATATAATGTTGTAATAAAAATGTTGGTTTTTTAATAACTTTAAACCATGTAAAAAAATATTTTGAAAAAATTAAATACTTTTTTAAATAATGAGTGTTTGATAAAAGAATCACCCTGTATATGCGTACTATAGTCGTAGACTAAAAGATTTATTTACTGTAAAAACTTGGCCAACGGCCTACCCAAGTTTTCCTATATAAAAAATGTTCAAACATATTGTCTATCATCACAGGTTACACTATAAAATTATTTATTTTAAATTTATTTCATTTAACATTCAAAACTTAAATACATATTAGGAATGGGATGAACCATAGTCATCGAACTTTCATTTTGACGAAATTGGCATCGATTATTGTTTTTATCTTTAACCGTTCGAGATCGAACTCAAATTTTAATTAATTTTTACTTGAACATTTTGGAACTTATCAAACATTTTCAACTTTCAGATTAATATTTAATAATAAACCAATTGTAAATTCATAAAAACTAATTGGGGCCTTATAAGGAGTATAGAAAATAAAAATGTACCTACTATATTATTCTATAGGGTTATAAACTTATAACCGTTATAGGCGGTATCCCTACTAACCTACTCCTATACATTATGTTGTATAAAAATATATTTATTAAAATGCCATTATATTATAATATGTCGAAGTTGAACTGTTCAAAATATTTGAATTTGATGTATTAGATTTCGAATATTAATTTCCAAGTTCCAACGAACATTGTATACTGTTTGAATATCTCAAAGCCTGAATTATCCAAAACTTCGATAAATTCAAGAATATACTATAAAACATATGATATGACAAATTTCAAAAGAAATATAGAATCAAAACAAACTCTCAATAGAAGATAGTAAGTACTAAATTTTAACTATATCTACAATTCACTAGGTCTAATAAAAATTTTAACCATAAATAAATTTAACACATTATAATATTATGTACAATATACAGTATATTATACAACTTAAAAGTTAAAAAAACTTTTTAAAAATCATCGTTATAAATAACATTAAGACTATAAAATAATATATAATAATAATAGTTATAGAAGTCATTTGTTTTCATTGTTGCGATGACATTTGAGAATTCAATAGTTACTCCAAAGTTTTCATAAAGTAGGAAAAAATTGTAGATCAATCGATTTACCATTAGAAAGTTTTATTGAGCATTAAAAAATCGTATGCAATTCCTTATTTTTATGAAATGCAATGTTTTTGATTTATTATTTTATTCGTACAATCACACTTGTAATAATTGATACAATGGTAAATTGATACCTATTATTATAGATTTGCATATTATAGTCTATAGTATTTTGTTTGCTTGAGTTAATTTTTTTTTTCTTATGAGTTAACTTAAATGTATGTATTGTATGTCCACGCCGAAATTGTCATATACTGATATTTTGGTAAGTATATAACATAAATATTAAATATACATATACATACAATAGCTTGTATAGTAGGTATAAGTTCTAAACTTCTAAATAAGGAGTACTGTATAGTATAGGTATTAGCATTAGCACATGTCTATGTGATACTATATTTACTTAAAATAGTAGAAATAAAGTAGAAATTAAATTTAAAAATCGTTTAAATATAATTTCAATTTCAATATATTATGAATATTTTGAAACCTTCCAGCTGTGGGTCCTAGTCCTATCTATATTCTAAAAATAATAATGTTATATAACCCCCTGCCCCATATAACCGGTACCGCGAAAAAATAACCCGTAATAAAAAATTATGAATGCATATCATATTATATTTACAAAATGGAAAATACCATCATTTTCCATACTTTATTAGAGATTATATTAATTTATAAATATATATCAGTATAAATGTAAGATTAAGTTTTGTAATTGAAGTCATATTTAATAAAATGGAAATAATATTTAAAAAAATAGATATAAGTACATATATATAAAAATATGAAATAAAAAAATTAATTTCAGACATTTCACAATATTTTTTGTCATATACAGTAATATAAACACCCATAGTCGTTTTCTTAAATTGAAGGATATTTTTTTCAAACATGTTTCATTTGAATTTAACCGTTCACATAAAATTCTTAATCTCTTTTTAGCGGTTTTCGATTTCAAACATTTTGTTTGGGACTCTTGCCTATATTCTGCAGAGCAAGTTTTGCACGATCTGCCGACATTTCATTTTTTATTTTATTAATTAATATCCAAATTGATGGGTGTTTACCTCCGACTAAAAATGATAAAATCAATTATTCCACGACTCACAAACAGTATTAGTACAGTGATTATTTTGTAGAATCGTTTAAAAAACATTCCAAGTTTCCGGAGGAAATATCACTGAAAAACGTCTAACGGTCAAACTTAATACATTTTGTTCGTTAACTCAGCGTACCTATGGTTCCATTCACAATTCACATAGGTTTCATCAAAGTATTTGAATATCTTCTCTGCACCAAGAGGATATATATAATATATATCAGTACTTCAAGTACTTGACGGTATAGATATTATTGTACATTACTTAATAACAATACCGAGCTCCCCTTGCAAACCTCACGGTACATTTCGATTTGCATGATATCGACGAGAAGGGTACGGCAAAAATATGTCAGCGACTGTGACATAATATCGTTTTGTAACTTTACAGTTCTATATGCATATGCATCCAATTTTTGTGTTAAATCAATGTCGTTATTAACATGGCAACGCGGTTCAGGAGGCTTTTTATTTGTTATTTTATTCTGGTGTGATTTATTAACTTTTGCACGTCATGGAGCCCATGGAGGCCTATTTTCAAAGTGACGAGTCTTAACATCACATATTCAAATAAACCTTATATAGTTGTATTGTCTTATTCTGTAATAGGTAGTTTTTACTCGATGTGATACATTTTAAAATTGCGTTAGAAACTGCAGAGGTAGAGCGTGTGAATTTAGAAAGACATCGAAAGTTCGAAAAGACTAAACAAATAATAACAGCAACTCGTGGGTATCTCGTTTTCACGTAACTGAAATTCAATTTGTATTCTCGGAACCTCGTGCCTATTAGGACAGGTCATTATAGTGTACAATTTGTGTAGTTTGGCCGTTTGGCGCCTTGGCGGTTCTCGATCGTCACAAATAAATAATATTATGTACGCGGTTTCGTCCATGAGCCGGCGAGTTTGTTGTTGATAACACGTGCTCGTCTTTGATTACTTCGATTTTTTAGTGATAACGTTACGACCACGTAGATGATTACTACTCATTTAAGTCATAAGGAATACAATACTATGGTCTATACTCTCTAGTACACAATTTTGCCACAACTCGCTAAGCTTTTATTTGGTTGTTTTATGTTAATTATTTATTATTTTTGTTGATTTTCATCCTATATTATTCGTCTAATATTCGACAACAATTCATTATCAACCAACTACTAGTGTTTCAGTTGGAGAAAAAAGTACAATAGTTTCTGAAAATGGCTAAAATCTTAGAAATTGTTTCAAAGTTTTACGACGATTACGCGAAAACGACATCGAAAAAACTTAAGATAATCGATGCTTATTTGTTGTACATAATGCTAACTGGAATCGTACAATTTGCATACTGTTGTTTAGTAGGCACATTCCCATTTAACTCGTTCCTCAGTGGTTTTATTTCATCAGTTAGCTGTTTTGTACTTGGCGGTAAGTAATAACTACTCTTACCTAGGTAATTCCCACACGACTTATTTATTTTTTGACTATGATTTTCTAATTATGGTTACAGTTACACATTTACAGTACAACAGTACAAGTTTAATATGTTGATGTTAATCAGTTGTTTCGGTTACTAGACATATCTCTCAAAAACTATCCTGTAATTCTTTGTGTAACTCTACAAGTTTCAACATATTTACTTTTAATAAGTTTTTTAATTGTTTTAGTATGATTTGTGATTAGTGATCTAAGTCTAAAAATTATTTAATTCTAACAAAATGCATGTGTGTTATAAAAACCATATTTTGAAACTTTATTTTAAAAAGACAAAATGTATTTTTAATGATTTTTTTTCTTGTTAAAACCGACAGCAGAGGAGGATCTATTTGCACAATATTACTCCTCTGCTGCTATTGTTTATTGATGAAAAATTTAGATAGTTACAATACATAGCAAAATAACAGTTTTTAATGATTAAATTATTAGGCATTATTCCTAATTTAATAGTTATATATAATGATCAATTTATGGTTACCCCAAAAAATGTGAATTCACTATTTAATTTATCTTAACTTTAAATGCTTGAAACTCATAAACTACCCATCCTAAATTTGATTTCTATGTATCGAAGTATTCTGAAAAATATTTTAAAATCTTGTTTCGTAATCAGAGCTCAAAGTGAGAAAAATTTCAAATTGTCTTCATATATACTCTCGTTTACTTAAGGAACGTAATTGTGAGCCGACTTGTGCACAGGCTTGGCAATACTACACGGCATGTATGCAGTTTATTGTCAGGGGGTGGGGGAGTTGAAAAAAAAGTGTTGCTTGACTGCAGTCCAACAAAAACTGGCATAACCTTCTAGGTTTCTTAACTTGAGCAAAGCATAGTTTTAACTTCCACACATAATTTTATGTATAAAGTCTAATGTATATTATGTAATGTATAAACAATGATTGTATTATAGGAATACTCATCTCATGTTAAACACTGGATAATGTTCAAATTTGAATTTTATTTAAAATTAAAGTCACAACTAATACCACATTTTTAGAGAGGACACCATGTTTTAAATCACCATCAAATGTAGGGAGATGTGTTTCCTCTTCTTGTAATGACTATGAACTATATCAAATATTAATTTTCTTTTAAAACATTAAAAACACATTCAAACATAAAGCAGGCTGCCCGCACAGTCTGTAAAATAATACAACCGGATCGCTGCCCGCCGCAGTCTGCATACTTGTCAGACATTCCGCTCTCTGTTTGACCCCGCCTTAATACTTAATGAGTGCTCTGTATTAAATGAATTTTCTAGTATAAGTTATTTATTTCAAAATATATTTAAATTATAATTGTCTACAAAGTTTGTTTAATATGTTATATTTTTTTTTAATCAATATACAGTAGGGTCACAATAATCCGAACGAGATTGGGGAAAGAGGTTTTTCAGATTAGTTATTTGTTCGGATTATTTATGGCTTGAAAAAAAACATCAATTTTATTGTAATTTAAATCATGAAATTGTATTTTTATTTGTATAATCGTGTAAAAACTTGTAATTTCAAAAGACAATGAATATATAAAAATATTAATATAATATTATGAGTATAATTATGAACTTGACTATTTAGAATATTGATTTACTTTTTTTGTACACTGGTTCCTATTATGTTTTGGTATGCCTTGTCCCACACAATTTAAAGATGTTATTACCGGAAAATATTTATAAATACATACATATTATGGCAATTAGGTAATTCTCAAGCCCATTCAGATTATCGAGACCCTACTGTAGTAATGTTCTAATAAACTAAATTTTCTTTGATCATATTTTCCTTTGTAAATTAATTTTTCTAATTGTTTTAATATTATTTTTGTTTCAGTATGTTTACGATTACAAGCAAATCCACAAAACAAAGCACAATTTAGTGACATAAGTCCAGAACGAGGTTTTGCTGATTTTATTTTTGCACATATCGTGCTTCACTTAACTATTGTAAACTTTATAGGTTAAATTCAGCATTGAGGTTCAAATTTATAATGCATTGTACTGCTTCATTTTTTTTTTCTAAACATATTTTCTGTAAATAAAGGATTAAATAAATATAATTTATAATTATACACGTATTTATGCTTATTTTTATTCTCCATCAAAAATAATAGTTTAAATATAATTTTTACATTTTTAACTTATTTAAATTTATTAAATACTAAAAACTATACTATTTATCTATTAACTAAAATATTTAAACTTATGCTATAGGACTTACAATTTGACTAGGATCTGAATGTTAACACAATTCTGTCAATATACATACAATTATATAATTACTTAAGTACATAAAATATTTAAGGTAATAAATTTATTGAAATGTAGAGGTGATAAGAAGTGCAAAGAAGTCTTCTAACATAGTTTTATCACAAAAAATATATGTTTTAAATATAAGTTACATTTGTTTAGATCATGACAGGTATTGGCTTTGTAATATAATACATTCCATTTAATTATAAATAATCAATAAAAATAAATATATTTATATGTGTGTGTGTTATAAATGTATGGATATATTAAGAAGATGAAAAAAGGCTCATATTTATACCATGTTACAAAAATTTATTTGTGAAGTATAAATATTCTAAAAAAGTTAGCATCATCACAATTATTTTTTTGGTAAAATAAGTTTACTTTAATCCTGAGCCTTTTATTTAAAGATCATTTATGACTGTTAAAAATATACATAATATTATAAATTTTTCTTTCTGATTAGCTTGGTCAAAATATAATTTTTCTAATATAAACAACAAGTCCCCAATATTTTATGGCACTTGTCAAAGTATATTTTTGAAAATGTTTTTTCTAAATTATCGAATTGTGAAATCATGTCTTACTATTGTACCGTTTAAACATTCTGACAAATATTCCAATCAAAAAATATAACAATTACTCAGAATACTTTACTACACTGTAGGTATATATAATACAAATTTGTGAGACAAAGTCTAATTATTGGTAACATTAACTACTACATTTTATAGAAAAATCACTCAAACTTGAAATAGTATTGGTAAATTGTTAAAAGTTAAAACAGTGCAAAACCATACATGATGTATTTTACATATATAATTGGCCCATGAAGTTAAACATATTTCTTTATCCATTTCAACAACAATTCTGTTGAAACTATAAACTACACTGAGCAATTTTACAATGTGTTTTATAACATTTTTACATAAATTAATATAATTAATGTTATAATTTTAAAATGATAAATGCAATAATAATAAATTTTACAATAGTTCAGCAATATTTTAACCCTTTGAAAATATTTGTTTTTTAAAATAATCTCAGTTAGAACTTTAATCCAGATTGAAATAGCATGCAAATATAGTCAGCATAGAATAATGCTTTCAACAAATTGCTAAATATTGTTACATATTACATTCTTAATGTCAGAGCCAGAAAACCAATCATTACATATTTATATTTATTCAGTATAGCCTATAAATTTAGTTATAGGTTAAAAGCATAACTATATGTAAATTAATGGACAAATATTTAACTACAGCAAATTCAAATACCAAAAATGTCCACATGAATTAAATTTTATAATTAAATAAATCAAAATATTAATCTTGTCAATAAACATCTTCTGTTAGTTATGCATTATATAGGGGATCTACTGAAAGAAGGGGTTTTAAATCAAGATGTATGTATAACTTAGTTCTAGTTTATAGAAAGGTTATAAAATTACAAAAAATATCTCAAAATCCAGGAAATATGTACAAAACCCAAACATTTAATGATGATAAAATATTTTTCAAACATATAGGACACCTCGTGAACATTAAGAGTAAAGTTGTCATACATTTTGAGGTAGGATAACCAACAACAACAATGTTTAATTGTCTAGATATGATTTTTTTTTTATAGTTTTATCATTTTAGACATACTTTTGAGGACAAATAATTGTTTTGGATTTTTGAATTGGACATCTAGATCTTGAACTTTATATGTATTATTTTATACAAATGCAATAATTTATATTATATCCTTAAATTTAAATCAAATAATGGGTTTTAATCACAGTCTTAGCTTTATTTTGTGTGAGTGTGTGCATGCCTGTGCTTTTACAATGCCATAATTAGTCAGTTTTTGATGAACTATCTCCATCTTTGCTCATGTACCTCTGTCTGGCCTTCATAATCATTGCCTGTTTTCGAGCTCTTAGCATATTTTCTCTTTCATCGGGTGACTTAGAAAACTGGCTGCCCGTACTTACAAGTCCATCAATTGCAGGTTCACTAATATTAGTGTTAAAACTAAAACAAAATATAAACATAATATAATGTTCAATGTGTTTTTTTTTTTAACACCAAGATATACACTAAAGAATATCTTAGGTATACATATTATAAACAATTTGTTTGACTTGATCAATGCATTACCTACAATAGTTAATATTTTGCAAAATTAATTTACCTAGTAGGTGTAGATGTATTGATGAATTGTTCAACGCTGTTAACAATTGGTGTAGTTTCGACAACAACAGGTTCCTCTTCAATAAATTGTTGAGGTGCCACCAGTCTACCTTCTAATATGTTATCAATAGTTAAATCGACAGAACGGGTAGTTGACAAATCTTCAATGATCGAATGCATGTTAAAGTGTGGAAATAATTGTAGAACCTAATAAAAAAAAAAAAAAATAGATCGATTATAATACTTATACATTTTATTTATGAACAAATCTTACTTGTCGAGCCATTGTTTCCATTTGTGAAGTGTGTATTTGACTTGTAGGTCTTAAAGAATGAGTTACTTCAACAGAAAAACTTGGTAACCATGATAAATATCTAGACCCTATAAGTATAGAATTAATCAAAAATATTTTTTTGGTATTTTTTAGTCAAAATATCATTAAAAATGTTATTTATTTTTTGGAACTTGTAATCAATAGTTATATTACTACATATTCAGTTTATATGGTTAAGGTTTTAAAATTTATTCGTAATTAAAATAGTGTTTCATTAGTATAGAATAAATCTAAAATTTTTTAAATTAAGATATTCCAAAAAAAAAATTATTAATATCTAAATCATTTAATTTAACTGTATGAAATTCAAACAATTGTATTTTACCATCGAAGTGGAAAAAATGATGAGGAATGTGAGTATGAGTGCCCAATGTCTCTTGTCCACCATTATTTGTTGAATTCATCGGCATATTTTGATTATGACCTAATGTTAATGACAATCTGCATGTTGGACATGATGGTTCTTGTTCCATCCATGATTGTAAACATCCATTATGAAATAAATGACCACAAGGCAATTTTCTAGCAGAATCCATCTTTTCCCAGCATATTGCACAGTTATCAGAATTTGTATCTAATTCTTCAGCAGTTGCCATAGGATAACTAAAATATTACTATAATTAATAAATATTTACCATAATAAACAATAATAAACTGGAAAACATAGAATATTTTAAAAAGTAGTTAGATACTGGAAGTCAAGTATTTTACCTAAACAAAATGTTATTAAATTTTCTATAGCTATGTAAAAATGTATCATTTTATTTAAGTAAACACTTAAAAAACTCAATAGTTTATATAAAGTTCTTTACTCAACTTTTAAATTAAAAAAGAAAATTAAACAGTATAAATTAATTATTTGATAATGTTTATGTATTTTATATTTTAATTTCATAATTACTTAATTTAAAATACATATTTTTGAAATTAATTATTAGGTTGAAACATTAATACTTATCCTCATAGGAATACCATAAAACATTATTTATTTAATCCTTTTGTTCACCAATTATTTGTATGTTGACTAGTGGATCAATAATATTTAAGTTTATTTCCTCCCATTCTATATTTAATATTTACTAACATAAAAACGAAATTCTAGACTCTAGACAGCGTTGATTCCCAGCCAAGTGTCACTGGGTCACTGGGGAAAAATATTTTTATAATTTCTGAAAGTTAAAAGTTTTTTAAAGCTTTATTGAATACTAAGATCAAAAATGTATTTCTTACATAACCCAGAACATGGAATGATTCATAAATAATTTATAAGTAAATACATAAACTCAAAACAATAATCAAATTTCAGGAAATAGGTAAACTTATCTTTCACTTATTTGTCTAAAACCACAAAAAATAAGGAGTGCTCCAACCGCCTTAATACATTTATTATTATTATTTATAAGTGGCAAATGAATATTATTTCATATAACATCATAATGACTATTGACTACTATATACAACCAGATTTGAATCAATATATCATCAATAAATAGAAATACTGTAATATTATATTATAAACAACAACCATCATACCATCAGAACCTGAAATACTATTATTTTACTGCTAATAAAATTAATATTTAATATCCTTAATCACTTATAACTAGAAATATTAAAAATTAATAAATGTTTGATAATATAATAAATTTATAACATTGTTTATATATACTCATAAAACAATTATAGAAAATATTATTTATAGCTATGGAATTTATTTCTATGAAAATATAGTTAAATGTTAAATTGTTATGTTTTTATGGAAATAAGTTTTAAATGTTATCTATATTTCATTGATTGAATTATGGCAAACATAATTAAAAATATTAAAAAAGATTTATCATTTATTCATTTTATTGACACAATAAATATTAAGTTGTTTATTTAATGTGTGATTGAAAAAGGCAAATTATTATTTTATTTTTATTAATCAATATTATGTTTATACCTAACTTACTTTTTTTCTAGATGAGAATGTACCCAAAGAAAATTCTTATGTTTTTGTAGTCGTTTTTGAATATCACTGATCAGTTGTCTCATATGCATAAATATTACAAAACCAGCCATAGTTAAATATGAACTGGTCCATATAATAGCATGTGAATAATGAAGGATTTCCATCACACGTATACCGAGATCCAAACCTAATTCTGCATAGTAAATCAATTTACCCGGACTAGTTGTATGGTTTATAGAGTTACGATGAAAAAGTTGGATATAATGTCGAAGAAATATATGGACAATACTTCCAGCCAACATTAGGCACTGTAAAAAGAATTGATGTTAAAAAAAATATAATGCAAGTAAACAAAATTAAAATAAATGTATTAATGACAAAAAATATCATTACCTCTATGACCATAAAAGCAAATATATGTTTTGATAGTGTGAGGCCAACAAGGTATGCAAAATTCAACAGCAACAAAGAAAATATAAATCCAATAGATAAAAGTACAGACATATGAATATATTTCCAATTCACTCTAGCTCCAGTACCCATAGACATCCACATCTAGAAGAAAATTATTTATTAATTTTAACTATTCTATAACATTTTGATTTTTGATTTGTATAAAAGTTAAATAATTTCATAGATATATTAAGTTTGCTTTTTTGTTTTTTGCCTAAAACTAGATGTTTTGCATATATCAAATTTTGAAACTGAATACTTTTTTACAAGAAAAATAGACAAAGATAGTTAAGAAGATGGTATACAACCATTTGTCATCGTCTTATAAGTGCATAACATACAAAATTTACATTCAGCAAATCATGTTTAGCCCTGTTTTTTTAAAAATTAGAGTGAATTGACCTATTATGAAACTTGATGTTAAGAACATTATCTGTGTTTGTGTGTGAGTTTTTTTTCGATAGTACAATTTTGTAGTAAGTTATGGGTATATAAAAAATTTTTAATTAAAAATGCTCATAACTTACTTAAAAACTAACTTATCGGAAATAATCCACATACAAACACAGATAATGTTCTTACCATCAAGTTTCATAATAGTTCAATTTGCTCTAATTTTTAATGGAAAGAAATTAAACGCGATCTGCTAAGTGTACATTTGCTATGTTAAGTACTTGTAAGATGGGGACAACAAATATGTGTGTAGCGTCATTTTAAGTAATATTAAATTAGATAATATTATGTTTTATTCAAAAATAACATTGATTGTTTTAATATGTAAAAACTAAACAATTATGGGTATTTTAAGAAGTGTATTTTTATGTTATATCTCATTACATATCTTGACGAGTATATCTGAGGAAAGAAAAATTATAGAAATAAAAAAATGTATCACTTTCAAATTACATATTTTAAACACTTTTTATTGAGTTATTTAAACAAACATTTTATAATCTGTAAGGTTATAATTTCAATAATTTAAGATCTAAAATTAATAGAAATATGCCATGTTTTCACATTATGATGATTGCATATTTGTATTATATATTTGTATAGATACACAATTATATAGAAAATGATATAATTATTTAATTAGTGGCTTGGTGAAACATGGTTGTATCCTAAATGTACTATTGAACGTATGTACTGGTCACAATTGTTAGCTCTCGAATGGGTGACCACCCGGGATTTTTAGCAACATATCCTTGCCACACACACACAAACATGTGTTATAATTCTACCAACTTAAAAAACTACAAACATAATATACAAAAATAACCCCTACCATACGACCCCACACCTAATAGCCTATGTTGCCATGGGTTCCCCCTAGTAAAAAAAAAAAATATTTAACTATAAAGGTAAAAATTTTATAGTAAAGATCAACTTTCTAAATTTGATAATTTATAATTATGAACTTTAAAAACGAAATGTAGAATTAAAATCCGTTTATCTGTTTTTAGATAAGACTTCATTGATTGTTGATAATTATGATGAGTATATAATTATGTAAAAATATCTGCCCTAATCCTGATATGTATATAATATATGTGTATGAAATCAATGACACACAGTAATATGGACTACATAATATTATTGCTCGTAAGCACTTGAGTATTGGGGATTATCCTATACTAAAATGATAGGTATCAGATTCTTTAATAAGAAATTAATAAGAAATCATAAGGAGTTAATTTTACATAAAAAAAAAAATAATATTCTTCAACAGTTATATAATTTGATTAACTCTACTATGTGCCACCACTCATAGCTTTCCAATACTTTATTTTCTGAAGTAGAATGCACTAAAATAAATTATTTTTCTTGTTAAAAGTAGCTTAACAATATAGATTATGTTTGTGTCAAGTGACGCACACAGCTGGTATGCAAGGTACTTGAGGGGGGAGAGATTAAATGGTTAATATAATATCAAATATAAATTAAATAGATACTATTGTATTCCATACAAATATAATATTATGATTGAAGAAAGATTAATATCATGTATTAAATACTCACTTAAATATGAATATTTATGAATAACTAGTAAAAAATAAATTAAACGTTGATAATAAATAATGATGTTTAGTGATAAAAAAATAATTATAAGTGAAATGAATCAATGTCATTATTGTTTTTTTGTGTATATATATTGACGTCATAACGTTTGGGCAACTACTCAATTATTTAAACGTTATCATTATTATGAAGTTAATTATGAATTGTTTTTTGAATAAATATTTAAGATTTATAATAGCACGATTACTTTTATCAAGCATTTGAAGTTAAAATTTGGACGAAATTTAAATAATATTTAAATAAAGAATAATTTTGGTTAATTTTTATAATTTTAAGATATTATTTGTGTATATTTGAAACTTTTATAATATACTATTATATTTTATACGCAATAGTATTTTTTAAATATTTTATCAGCAAAAATTAATTCAACCTACCTTATTACTAATGTTGAAATAAATTACTTCATTATTTATTAGTAATACAAATATTATATTATAAAATATAATGATAATTTATCACTGAATTCAAATTAACACATTAGATATACATTACAGTGCCTTTTTTAATGACGAGTTGAAGAGGTATACCTGAGACCTATAATAGCAGAGGGTGGGTTGGTGAGGCGCGGTTGCACGCTTAATCTGCGGAAACGCACTCCTGGATGGGTGACCACCTGGGATTTTTAGCAATATATCCTTACAACAGTTACAACACATACAAAAACGTGCTACGACCCAACCAATTTAAAAACCTACACATAAAAATAACCCCTACCACACCACCCCACACCCAATATTATATGTTGCCGCGGGTTCCCATAAAAAAAAATATAGCAGAGCGATTACCTACTTTCACTCTTTTATTTATATATTTGACTAGCTAAAAAATGCACTCTAATAAATAGTAGCACATTATTTTAGTACAATATTACCCCATACATCTTTACCAGCATTACCAATCGCTATATTCAGAAACAGACTGGAACAATATTTCAGGCCGAAACATTTTTTAGACATGCTAAAAAGGATTAACTAAAAAATTAGTTTTTTATAGACAGTTGGTCCTGCCAGTCTAGTCCGCCCCAGTCAATATTTATTATTTAATAACAATTAACAAATAAGTACAACATTTTTATAACAAATTTAAGTGTTATGTGTAGATGTCCTCCAGATGTTGTACCTATGAGTGTTATTTCGATAATAACATAAAATAATAAAGTATTAAGAAGACGCCACACCCCATGTGAGTTGTCACTGTATTACAAGCGTAAATCATAGTAAAAACTATCTGGTGCGAAAAAGAACCGAGAAAGCTAGTCTTGGCAAGAAACAAAATTTTCACACTATATGAGGAGGAGAACATTTACTATGCAACAATAACAAAATCGTTTTTATTTTTTCGATTAGACAAATACAAAAAATTTATTCAATAGTTTTAAATAATTAATTTTTAAACAATAAAAACTTTTTTATATTTATGATATCGAAAAAATAAAAACGAAGTTACACAGTGAATGTTTTTCTTTTCATAGTTAGAACACTTTGTTTCTTAGTTAAGTTATGAGTTATGACTGTAGCCTTCTTCTTGGTTCTTTCCCACGAAAGTAGTTTTTCTATGTTGCACGTTCTGCATACCTCTCTGAATAATTCATTTAACTCTGTTATGTTTAATTTTAGAGTGAACCAAATTTAGGATTAAGAATATTATCTAGTCGATGATTTGGGTGTTTTTTTAATATTTCAATTTTAAAGCGAGTTATAAGCATTTCAAGATGTACATACAATTAACTTTTCTTTAATTGCTCATAACTAGCTTTAAATTGAATTATTTGGAACGCACAATTAACTATGATCTATACAGTATACGTTTGTAAGACGAAGACAACGCATACGAGTGTGGCGTTCTCTTAGTAAAAAAAACATACTTACATATTCAAATCGGTCTTTACACAAACTGGTCATCAAATGAAGAAATCCTAGGGTAGAATACCAAAATAGCCAAAGAGCTACTTTATCCAATGTATAAGCTTTGAGGATTATAAACATGAATATGAATTTGTAAATGACCCAGTTCCAAAGACGTTCCCGAAATTGTACGTGCTCTACTGGTCTTAAGTTACCGAGAACAAGTGACTGTATAACGGCGCCTATCATTACTATGCTACAAATTGCGCCGTTACAAAGAACCTGAAAAATATTTAAAAAATTGATTAATTAATACATTAAGCAACTGTTGATAAAAATAACACAAAAATGTAATTTATAGAAAATATCATTTTTTTAAATTTAAACCGTTGTTCACATCTCGTACAAAAATACTAAATATGATTTATTTTTTTTAAATCACAGATTATTAGAGAGAATGAAATATAACACATTATCATTTATTTGGTTTATAATTCATAAACTCAAACAGTTATTTATAGAAATTGATCCTGTCAAAATGTCAATATAACTATTTTTTTTTATAATGGAATATTATTAAGCTATATTATTTCTCTGAACTCGATTAGATTCTATTAGACAATATTTCAAAATAATGACGGAATGACTATAATAAGTAATAACTAATAACTAATAACCAATAAGAAACTTATAACTTAATAGAAAAGAATAACTCGGTATAAATAATAATAGGGGATAAATGTTAATTCTAAACTGCAGTAGGTAGGTAGATTATGATGAAAGACAAAAAAAAGCAATGAAATCAATTTATATTAAGTATACATACTTCATTCCTATTATAATTTCAATTAATATGATCTATAACATATTATAAAATAAAAAGACATACCAACTGCAAAAATAGTAATATAAAAATAGATTTTATAGGCCGTCAACAACAAATATGTTATTTGAAATAACAATTCAATGTGATGAACATACTCAATTTAAATCTAATTTATCCGAGTTCTGAATTTTCTGATGAACATGAATATACCTACTAAGTAATAAACCACTAACTAGTTTAAACTATAATATCCATTATTTTAAATATTTTTAGGCATAGTTATGAATAAATTTTGTACTATGTAAGTATGAAAAATCCCCACCACGACAATTCACAATGTCATATATTAAATTTTAATTTTTTTAAGTTAATTCATAAATTATATTTCTAATTTTCACTAATTACCAGGACAAATTTATTTGTTTCAGAATACTCTGATAGATTGTGATCAGATATTAAAATAGAAATACGATAATAATATGATAAATATCGGGTTTTAACAGCCGGGAAAACAATTTTGTTATAAGTTATAACCTTATAAGTTATAACTATACTTCTGAGAGGTAAGTAATGCATATTTTTAAAACAATATTGCTTTAAAATACCTTGCTCTTAAATTACACTACTGATCAGGTTAGGTTAAAATAAAATATTTTTATGAAAATCAAGCTCCACTCAATTCATTTTTTATCGATCGTATTAAAATCAAAATTATTAATGTACCATCACTATCTGGCGTCGAGCCACTGCAGAGGTCCTCTTAATCTCATAAATATTATACATATTATATGACTAATAATAATATGCATATTACATAATATCATGCAACCATAAAATTGCATTTATACTTGCGATTTTTTGGCCAATGTCTGATTTTTCAATTTTTGCATATTTAATGTTTAATAATGTCAAGGATATCAATTTGTTTTTTATCGAATGGTGCCTAGTTGACCTTAACAATTAAAATTACCTCTCTCCTTTAAAAATTAACGCTTGAGTTCATCAAACTGTGGATAGTTAAATCATGAATTCTATCAATTTAATCCATTATCTAAATGTAGATATAATAATAACTTATTTTTTTTTTAAAACATTTTAGATGCTTATAGATATGATATTATTGCTAAAAATATATTGTTGTATTAGGTACGAATGGTACGATATATTTATTATTTCGATATATTTTATATTAATAGTATAATTAGCGAACAAGTTTTATCTTTAATAATGTTATAAAAAAAAACTTAATATTAATTTTTAATTTAAATAACGAAAGCACAGCATGCACAAATATGACCATAACTAATTATAAACAAATCTGTTTGTTTAAATTATCTGTATACATTACTAAAACAATACAAAATCCAACAACACGAGAATTAATACTATATAGTCAATATAATATTATTAAGTAGGATGATAACGAATCGCGGAAAAAAAGTCCGATGTAAAAAAGTCCTAGGAAAAAAAGTCAAGGCAAAAAAGTCCGGTACAATATTATAATATCAAAAAAAATCAATGATAATAATTATAATATATAAATATAAATATAAAACAATCAAAATAATTAATCATACAAATAAAATATAATTACATATTAAAATTATTTCTTAATTAAATTAAGTATTAATTTTTCCTTTTACCTAATTATATGACAAACCTATATCGGACTTTTTAAACACGGACTTTTTTACTCGGAATTTTTTTCCTAGGACTTTTTTACCTCGGACTTTTTAGTAGTGTACAGGTAATAACTAATAAGTAAAGTAAATTTACAGATATAATTATTTAAAGTCAATAACACAATAAATTAAAACCAATGATATCTCTAGATATAAAAAGAAAAATACATTAATAATTTATATATAAATTATATCTTTTGTGAGAAAACAAACTACAAAGGTTTTGAAAATATATGGAATAATAATTAATAGGTAGTACCTATCAATGTTATAAATTTATTATGAACATATGAACTGATCAGCTGTCAATACACCATTGCTTTGTGATGTTATTTAAATATTAACAACTCTCATAATATTATTGTGATTAATAATAATGATAAATTATATTGAAATAGGTATACATTGATTCCTAAGAATCAAACTTAAGACAACAATTTATGATTCATTGGATAATCATGAAATTGGGTTTTTGCAGCCCACATAAATACAGTAATACTATTTACTAAACTACAAAAGTATAATTATCTTTCCTAGTTCTTATTA
This sequence comes from Diuraphis noxia, assembly GCF_037042655.1. Taxonomy (NCBI): domain Eukaryota; kingdom Metazoa; phylum Arthropoda; class Insecta; order Hemiptera; family Aphididae; genus Diuraphis; species Diuraphis noxia. The sequence goes on from NW_028301713.1 coordinate 14,350,506, forward strand.
TTTTTACTGTATAATATATCAGCTTCCGGGTATATTATAAAAAATATAATAGTGTAATATAATATAATAGTCTTAAAATTTGAAAAATATAGTTATACATACCATAGATTAAATATACAGGTTAGGGTATATTTAATCTATGTACAGACTTTTATTTTTTACTCATACAATATTTTAACACGACCTTGGTACACAATTATGTTTATACTACGTAGACAAATATATTATTATATTATAATATGAATTAATTATATTTAAGAATTTTATGTTGTAACAAATGTATTAGCATTTAGTCGAGAAGAGCTAATGGACTTAGGAACTTGACCTAAGTCACGAAATAAATGAAATTTCACTGAATAGATATCACTATTCAGTTTTTAGATGTTATAACTTATAAGTTATAATTATTATAATATTCTACCCGAATAATAAACATAAACAATTTACATCGCGTTCAAATATTTATCATTTATTTAGATAACAGGAGATTTGTTATTTACCATAAATGACATTAAATTTAATAACTAATAATATTATATTATTTTTATCATGTAAAATATATTTTTCTTTTTTACATATACGAGTAAATAAACAAATAAAACTTCTAAGAAAATGAGAAATACCTAATACTTTTTCAAATCAAAATAATATGATTTTAATAAATAAATTGTGTTCAAATAAGTTAATAAATCTGTTATTACTTTTAAATCCAAGCATGATATTATACATTTATAGAATTAAACATTTTCATGTAAGAAAACTAAAATATCAACTTATAAATTATTCTATAACACTTTAATTAAATATAAGATTATGTATATTATGTTATTATTAAAATATATTTTTTAACTTAAGAGGAACATAATATATTAGTCATACATTAGTGGTTTCAGCCTTTTAGACGTACAACACACCAAATGTTCATTAACTATATAGTATATACAGTAGAAAACTAGAAACTCGATTAACCGTCAGTTTCTGTTATTCGTCATCGGTCACCGTTAAAAAAAAGTTAATGATGCGATCGCCATAAAATCCGTTAGGTACCGCGACGACTATCATGCGTATAAATATAGTTAAAAATATCAATGCAATAAACTATTTTCAATTTCGCCAGTGTATGGGCTGATCTGACTGTACCAAATCTGAAGAATAGGCGGAATAAAATATGGCCCGAAATAACACCGTTCGAATCTGAAGAATCTGATACTATTAGTGTAGAAGAAATTTGCAACTTTGTAATGGACTGAATAGTGAAATATTATTAACGAAAGAAGTAACGGATTGTTTAGAAAGTGATAAACAAGATATGGAGGATTTTAAATTTTAAATGACGATCAAATTATTTTTAATGTCACTGCCGTTGACGAAGAAGTTGATGACGATGTCGAAGATTCAGTGCTTGACTTAAAACTATCAACTAGCCACGCTGAAGTAGAAGCAATGTTATCAAAATACATTGACCGGTTAAGGTACAAGAGGAGGCAAATGCAACATAGGTCTTACTTCTTCGTAAAATACGAAATATATGGCCACTCAAAAAGTTCGTACAGTCATGCCTTAAAAAAAAACAGAAGATGACGAATTATTTTGTTTAATATTTTTTAGAATGGTTTTCTTTATGTTAATACATAATATATATTATTAGTATTTATTATTATTATATTTATTATTTTTGTCAAAAAATTACGTAGTAAAATATATACGTTTATTGATAAATTGTTTTGTATTATTATATTTCTGTTATTAACCATCTATTCGATTAACCGTAATTGTCCCGGGACCGATATTGACGGTTAATCGAGTTTCTACTGTAGTAGCGTCTGGTTAATTTTGATATCAGTGAATTGACCAACTATCAAATTTTTAGGTAAGAAAATTATCTGCGCTTATGCCCTGGATTTAATTTGATATTTTAATTTTCAAGCGAGTCATGACCATTTTTAGTTAACTTTTTTTTATCTATAATACTAATCCACAAATAATATTTTACCCAAAAGTTTAATCATAGGTCAATAACCTCTAATATCAAAATGTACACCACACTATTGAAACAACTAATACTGTACTATAACTTACTTTATATTTTTTTACCAATAAATAGGTAAATATTTTAACTATTTAATTTGTAATTAAAAAATGTTAAATATTTTTAATTACAAAATAAAAAAACAAAATCGATGTTTATTGAAAACTGGGTTGCGTGGGTAAACGCAACATTAAACTATTCCCATATTCACACCGTATCTTATCAATATTTCCCAATTATTAAGACATTAAAATGTTTTATCGAGAATTAGATATAAGAACATTTTGTTTTGAGAAACTATTCTCAATATCAAAGATTGAAAACTTTTTACTACACAAAAATATCGCCCTAAAATCACTGTAAAAACAATATACTTGGTGATATTTTCCCCACTGCACAGAATCTAAACTGTGGTATAATAATTTCTTACATTAAAAAAATGTAAATAAAATCATGCTAATTTTTGAGTTGGTGTGATTTTAGTCTAGTAGTAATTAAATATTACATAATCGATTAAAAAAATTATTAAGAAATTATTAAAACATATCGTCAATATAACGAAGATTAAACCGTCATACTTCATTCATATCGACAAAAATAACAACTAGTAATTAATTTAAGTCGTTAAAGTTTCTATAGCCCCTTATTCTTTTCAACTACTTCATCAGTAACAAGAAAATATTTATAATATATTTAGCAAAAATTTACGTTGTTTATCAATATGGTTGACATTAATTTTATTTATGAAATATTAATACGATCGATAGATGCTGTATGATTGTCGACAGAAGATAAAAGCTTAAACGGATAAAACCTTAACGTATCTTCTAATACCCAAAATTAGTATATAATTTATAATTTATTGACAAAAATATAAAATAGATATTTTAAAGTAAAGAATACAATAAGTATTTACCAATAGCTACAACACAATACACCATAAGTCATTGTATTATTTTTAGAGTTCGAGGTTAATTCAATTATAAAATTCTTTAACGTAAATAGGTAAATAATAATAATATAATTACTTCTTTGTTAAAGAAATTAGAAGGATATAATAATAGAAAGAATATAATAATATGGGGGTATGTAATTTGCACCATTATAGGTTGTTGAAAATAGTGTTAGTAATTTGAGATAACATGAGAATCTATTAGTAATGGACACTATCGATAGTTAAAGTTCTATAACAGTATAGTAGTACTATATACTATACTATTATTATAGTATACTACTTGTATACTAGTATTTTAAAATACTTAAAAGATAAAAGATAAAGTGCAATCCAATTTGGTAATCAATGTAATACCAATTTGTTTTATTTATTTAAATTAATAATTACATATTTATAGTTTAATAATATAATATTACAATAATATATTAAAGAACGCTCTGTTATCTTTATAGTTAGCATAATATTACGGCTGTCAAAAATTTTAAATTATAAATATAAATAATGAAAAATGACCACTTGGATTTCGAAAAATGCATGAAAGACTATATAACTAGAAATTATATCAGAGATTATGAGATTTATTAAGATTATTTAAAAAGATTCAATCGAATCCCGAAAAAATCACTTAAATTATTAAAATGATAATATAAAACAAGTTTGACTTATAATAATTTATAAGATATGATTGTTATCAACTTGTTATATTGCCGATTACTTCGTTATTAGACACGGAACAAAAATAGTTAAGGTCACCCAGTAACCAGTAAGTTAGTCAAACATAATACTCAAAACATATAATTTATTTTTAAATGGAATTAAATAACTATCTTTAAAGTTAGCTTCCTTAATTTTAGATTCTATAGTACTTATTTTATAATAAGGAAATATTTTTTTTTGATTTTATAGAACTATTGAAAAACAGTTACTAAAGTTAAACCCTATTTTGTGTTAACATAGCATAATATAACATTAGGACTCTTTATTTAATTTAATATGGCCATTTTATCAATAGTTTATTTCATAATGTTATATAATTCATAAGAGTCATAAGACTGTACATTTTTCGATATCAATTTTCGGAGAATTTTAGAAGACGTAACAATGGCATTTGTTGTCTCCGTTTTACAAATGCATAATATAAAAATATTACGCTCAGCAGATCACTTTTAGGCTTTACCTACATTAGTTTAAAAATTAGATTGAATAAACCTATTACGAAATATTAATATTAAGAATATTATCTGTGTTTGTATAAGATTTTTTTACGATAGTTCAATTTTGTCGCAAGTTATGCGTATATAAAAAAGCGTAAATTAAAAATGCTCATAACTCACTTAAAAATTAAGTTATCGTAAAAACACACACATAAACAATGTTTGTTAAACACAGATAAAGATCTTACCATCAAGTATCATAATTGGTCAATTTCCTCAAATTTTTAAAATAACGGAGTTAAACGTGATCTACTAAGCATAAATTTGATAATATATTAATATGTTACGCACTTGTGAGACGGAGACAACAAATGTATGTAGAGTCCTCTTAAGTAAATTATTTTTCAAACATTTTTAAGCTAAGTTTATGCAATATTATACATATAATATGTATTTGAATAAAAAAGACAATAATCTAAATTGTTCTTATACTACAATCTACAGTCATAAACACGCAATAACATTTTTAAACATCATTAAATAGTTTTGCAAAATAAATCACTGAAATTCGTAGTAAATTATTTTGGTAGTAACCGGAGTAGTAACTAAGAACGTAAAATGAAACATATTAACTTACATTTATTATATTATATTATTTATAATGCATGATACTCAGTACCTATTGTGTTTATATAATGTTTTGTATAATACAGTTAATATTATAATGTAATAATTATATTATACCTACTATTAACAAAATATTGTTAAAAAAGAAACAAATACAAATAATTTATTTTGGACTGTCAATACTGCACATAAATAATCAACTAAAGCTGAATAATGTATAAATATATGAGAATCCAAATTATTTAAATATTTTTAAGGATAACATCTTACATCTTTATATTATCGCTTAAAAAAAAATTATGTTTACCTTGAAAAATTAAATTATTTTATACTGAGGCAGGTAGATCAATTTAATTGATTTAGTTAAATACTCCTTATTTTAGTAAATACTAAGGTTAATAAAAATAATAACTAATTTTAACTAAATGAAAGTTAGTAATGTTACATAAAATAAACTAATTGATATTCTAAATTTCTACTATCACTCATGAATTAAAATTCTAATTGCTGTATTTCTATAAAACTTATACATGTGTCATATTTCCCAAGGAGCCAAAGTATGAAGATAATATTATGTATATTTGAATAGTTTTTATTCTTCAATAAAATACAATTTTATCTTAATAGGGATTTCAATAATCATTAAGCTGTTTTTAAACTAAAATAATTGAATAATTAAAATGTATTAATGATTATAAATAATATAGTATAAAAATATAATATTTAAGCTATAGTTTATATAAAATATTTATTTATTTAATTATCAAAATAAATTGGATTATTTGTTAAGGAAAATAGGTTACAATTAAATAATTAATGGTTTATCTAGGTAATTACTACTTCACATTAATGTAAAGTAAAGAATAAGGATGTATGCATGCTATATGAAATAAGAACTAACAACATATATCATGTATATTGTATAATACGCGTAGGGATAAAACATAATTTAATAATTTAGGTATAATTTATTGTTTTAATTTTAAATTTTAAAAATATTCTACTATCTATGACTATATAATTTATATTTTTCTTCAATAAGCTCGAGAAATAACATCTAAAAATTTGAATCATAATTGATTTTATATAAAAAATATAAACAGTTCAAAGTCAATTTACTAACTTAATATTTATTATTTTATGATTATATTTATTAATTAAATATGTGTCTTGTGCGTTAACTTTTACTTACCAAAAAGCAAAGAGGATCTTGAAGCATAAATGCCAACACATTAAGCATTTGTTCATAATATACATCCATCGGATCGGTTTTTGTTGGATCTTCATTAACTTGAATATTAGAATTTGATTCATGTGATGCATCAAGGCTGTACTTAACTGAATAATAGGTAGCTGCTGAAATGGATAAGACAGTAGCCGAAATATATGTAGATAGTTTAGGAACAGGTAGTCGGTCAACCATCATGAATGACATGCTCTTTTTAACTTGTATAATTCACAAAATATGTGTATTTATTTTTATGGTAAACGCACTTATTAACTGAGATTAGTTCAGGCCATAATTTAAAAATTAAATTATTTTTCAATAACCAAAATGTAATTTAACAGTTTTACTAGAGTTAAGAATTACATCATACGCATACTAACATACGTAAACACTAAAATATCTTATGTTCAAAACAATTTATAGATAAATTTTAGCACAACAAATCATAACTCGCAAGAACGATAACATAGAAAACGAACACGCAGGATGAGAATATAAAACTGGCTGATAAAACAACACTACAGTAGTGAGAAGTCAGTTGCACATAGTCAGTACTCACTGCAGCTTAATTGTAGAACGGTATCATGATAATAAAATTTGATTTCATCTGTGACGTCATAACGTCGTGTCTGATTTATTTAAAGCTAGTAGCTCCCTCTATGAATTGTTTTAGACATCCAACTCAAGGAGGAATAAATTATCTGTGTAGACTGTAGATGCTTTTTGTGGCTTGGTAGTTGGTTTTACATTTTACTACCTACCTATTTAATATTTATTATTTCATTAAAAATGCAAATGTACAATCAACTCTTAAAATTCATCTTCACAATATTCACAAGTCCCACGTCACATAATAAGACGTACTTAATATCATTGATGAAATACAAAAATAAAATACTATTTGAATCCAGGAGCGGATTTAAATTAATAGATTTACCGGGGGGTCCATGTTGGATAAAATTTCGCAATCGGCCAGACAATGTATTTTATCAGCCTGCCGAAAACAGATATTCTAGAATTCCCCAGTCTACGTGGGACATCAATCCTTGCCTCCCCCCCCCCCCACCACATGAGTCCGACTAGTCCGGCCTGTTTGGAACTCATTAATTATTTGAATTTTTATTTTGCATAAAGGTCTAATTCTTTAAAAATTGGTTATGCTCATTAATCAAGAGTCATTACTTATTAAAGCATAATTACCTTCCTATACTCATAACATAATATTGCAAAATATATTATTGTCTTATAATTATTCTGTAGACAATATTATATTTTGTTTTCTATTTTTATAATAAATCATAAATCAGACAACAATAAATGATTTTCAATATCATACATGAATTATTTATATTAGACATTTTAGGATTCATGGATTTATTGAACACATTGTTTTTATTTATAGTGGCATTCAATTAAAAACAAAAATAGATCGAGATCCAAAAAATTTGATTTAATGTTTTTTTTTAATGAATTTCGAATAGCGTCATTCGCTCAATTGTATCTTCTATAACATGTTTTTTACATCTACCCATGATTCATAATTTCTAATTATTAACATAATAACCTATTTTTATAGTTAATTTATAACATTTTTTATGAGGTAAAACATCTAATAATTTAAATTTTATGCAGGTGGTTGATCCTGATTTTGCTTACTTAAACAGATTCTTATGATATATCTTTGTTGTAATATAAGTGGTTGTACGGTTGTATTGCATTTAAAACTAGCCCCCCCCCCCATACTAACAATAATCCATATTGGAAAATTGCTTCAAATAAAAATTATTAGTTACAGTGTCCAATTTTAGTACAATATTATATTGACACGAATTTTATAGATAATTTGTGTCTAATATATTTTTAGAATTTAGAAATTTAAAATAACCAATATTGGTGATAATGTAAATTTTAATCCAAAAAAAGTTATTGGAAAAAAAATGTCTTATTTTATACGAGTATAATAATAATATATTAATAGGTACAAAATACATTAATTGCCAATTTTTAAATACAATTTTTTTGTTTAATTATATACTTGTATGTAGGAGTGACTTGAAAACGACAAAATTATTTCTATATATAGGTATAATAAAAATTAAAAATAATTTATGGCCTATTTTTAAAGGTATTAGATAAAAGTCATTAATACTATTAGCATTGGTAGGTATACTTTTATTTTACTACACAATCAAGGTCTCATTCCGATTTGGCGATTACTGTTAAACCGTGTAGCCTGTGTTAAAATTTTCTTTTATTCACTAAATTAAATAATTTAGTTTTGCTGCTTAGGTAAAGTTGTTAAACGATTCACTGCCTTTTTAAATACTAAATTAAATAACAAATATAATTTATCTGTTTTAAGTAAAAGTAAAACGATTTTTCCATTAATTAGTGACCAAACATTGAAATGACTATTTTTTATGGTTGATTTTTTTTGTTTGGTTTATTTCAAATTTTTGCTGATAGTAGAAGATAGTATGTTTATAGTATAGGCAGACAGGCAGTAGTCAGCAGGGCAGTAGGTACTTATTTAAGATAGATATATTGATATACATATATATATATATATATATAGTATATATATAGTGAATTGCCACATTGGTTATATAATAGCTTATACTACCAGTAGTCAGTGGATTATTTATGGGGGGGTCAAGGGGATCAATAAAAAAAAGCTTATACTTATCAGTCGGGTGAGAGGAGAGGGCGGTTGGATAATTGTTTTTATAGATCCTAGGCTTAAAGTGTTAATTCGATTTTTTAGACAAAAACGTTGGCTATATGGTATTGATGTAGCCTGTAAGCAGGGCCGGTTATAAAGGCGTAGGCGACGTAGGCATAAGCCTACGGCGGCAAAATTAATATTTATATAGAGGCGGCATATAAGAAAAGTTATAATAAAACAAGAGGCGGCAATTTTGATCTTTGCCTACATTTAAAAATTTGCTTGCACCGGCCCTGCCTGTAAGTAGACATTTGTAGTGAGTAACAAATATTTGTACTATAATCGGTAATTATTTGGATAACTTTTATGTACCTTCGAATTTCAATGGCTTATTCTTCTTACAGCCTTACTCCAATAGCTCAACCAAAAAATTATACACACCACATGTCTCGTCGCTAAGGCCCGGAGGGTGTATTCAAACCCCGTGACCAGTGACCACCTCTCCCGACCACTGCCAATCGAATACACACGTCGCACATGCCACGAATTAGTATAACTATAGTGAGATCTTTACAAATATCATAGTCCTCAGATTTATTCAGTTTTAACTTTTAAACAAATTCTTGTTAAGAAACGTTTTAACACAATATATTATATAGGTACAGTTAATTATTTGTCAGTTGTCTAGACATTTTACACGTTATTCGTATCCTCCATAGATTTATTTGCATCATGCTGATGTTATGATTTTTTAGAATAGTACTATTATAGCACGTTCCCTTTTCTCTAGTAACCCTACGGCCTACTTTTTTTTTTTTTATTAAATAAATTTCTTTATAAGATACAAATACATGATCCAAATATATACATCGATAAAGAATATATCTACTCCTGTAAGCCTAGGCTTGTGGTGGAGTTGAGCGTTAGCGAATAATCGTACATAAATTTTTTTGTCATTTAATAAGCCATAATGAATGTTCTTTTTTGATAAAATTGGCAATTGGTTAAAGTATGTTGGACCTAAATAATTTACAAACAATTTACTTAAAGTTATTATTTTAAGTACCTATATGTAAAACTATTAAAACAATTGAAACTAAACGAGTTATAGTCAAATACTAGTATATTATACACACATATGATCAAATTGGTAAGTTTAATGGTCATGATTGATTTAGAATATAAATAAGTATAATATGTACAATGTTATAAACCGGAAACGAAGCACAACCGGAGTCCGGAACACTCTGCGCTGTAGACTAGGGATTTCGATTGCATATAAGTAGGTAATTATTACTCACAAGCATTGAATATTGTTTACAGATGCCCTTGAACTGCACATCACAATGACAATTCGACGACTGGTTCAACACTTTAAGCAATGACCGCCGCGGTCAATGTCTACAAGAAACGGATACTTAAAACTTCAAAGATATTCAAGGTGATCCTCCAATATACGCTTATTTTATCTGTATATTATTGTTTGTTAGGTAATTATTATGTAGAATATTAGAATATCGGCGATGAGCCTGTACCATTACAACATTATTTTCTATTTTTCATCTCGATATTTTTCCAATTTACTAACCCTTATCATTTTATTTGTACTTATTTCAAATTTTTACGACATTTCAATATAGGTAGGTTATCTATCAACCAGTGTTGAATCCAGGTATACTTCAGGGGGGGGCGTTCGCCCCCCTGAAATTTCTTTCACTCCCCCTGACAAATACAACTTTCTGACTTTCAACAAAATGTACTTATTTATTAAATGTACAATACTAATTTAAATATAAATAATTAATAGGTTTCTTATTTATTTTGTAATTTTTTCAATATTTATAATTTCTGAATTGTAATAAATTATAATAATACAATTTATAATATGCGACGACATTAGATTAACCTTAGATTGATTTAAAAATTTAAAAATTAATAATTTGTTTTATAACTTTTTAAATATTTATAATTTCTGAATTGCAATAAATAATAATAAATAATAATAGGTAATACGATTTATAATGTGTGACAACCTTAGATTGATTTAAAAATAAATGATTTGTTTTGTAGTTTTATATAAATTTGAAATGTCTAAATTATAAATTGTGATAAGAATAACTACCTATTAATAGATATAATTCATAATACTAAAATGACGTATCACCATTCACCAATGGAAAAAAAGTGAGCCCCCTTCCCAGAAAAATTGTCTGGATTCAATACTGCTATCAACTTTAAGTTGCCTCATAGGCGCCCGTAGTGGGGGGGAAGCTGGGGCATTTGCCCCCCTGGCTTTTTCAAAATATTATTTTTAATTGAATGTTTTAAGATAAATTACTATATACTATACAACAAATTTAAAGTATAAAATATAATATACTGTGTACGAGTATAATAAAAGAGGTTATTATTTTAAAACACCTAGTAAAGTTATAATATTTATCCTCAAATCCAAACATTGCCCCCCCCCCCCCCCAAAGAAAAATTTCTGCGGGCGCCTATGAGTTACCTTATTATGTATAAGATAAGTAGTATATTATGTACTACAATTTAAAATTTTTAATATAGCAGGTACATTGTGATCGGATGATTTATTAAACATAATGTTGAACCACTTTTTTCTTCAATAATTCAGCTAAACAAAATGATACATAGAATTTCTGTATTACTTATAGACCATATTTGATATTTTAGAATTCTTGAGCATTTTTGTACTACTCCTCTTCGAACTACGAATGAGTATATCGTGGAGATAGAAATTTCTGTTAATCAAATGAACCCTCCCCAAAATATATATCATTTTATTTATTCCTTACACATTTTGTGTATGCCAACCAACAAAATGGTGGTCGTCTCCGTGCTAGCTTCACGCTTCACTGATGATAACAATGTAAATAATATAATACTACCTTATCTAATTATTATAGAAGTGCGTAGTCTGTGGTGATTTATTAATATTATATTATGACGTTTAGAGGTTAACTTTATTGTTTAAATAATAAATGTTAAAATATGCGGCGGAATATGTGGTGAATCTTTAGCGTACGACGTGGACGTGTGCAATACAACTTACTGATCACGCATAAACACCTACACCGCGGTCTAAGACCGTTCTTTGTCTTGAAATCGATATTAACGATAAGAAACATCATATTTAATAAGTAATAACACTAATAACTAATAAGTTAGTAATAAGCACGCACTAATAAATCTTAACATTTTACCGTGCATTATTGTACGTTTCCAGCCCTGTTAATTTTAGTCCGTGCTAATAAGTACCTAATACGTAGGTAATAAGTTATTATTATATTACTAATAAGTAATAAATATTGATTGTTGTTTATAGAATATAGTCTATTCTATAATCAATGCTATTATAGCTATATCGTCTATTCGTCTGCAACTGCACGTATGCCATCGCCAATGCGTGCATACTGGCATACTGAATACCAAGGGCAAGTTCAAGGGGAGGGTACTAAGTTATATATAGATCAATGGCGAGAAGGCTAATGGGTTTAGGTATACCTTTACAATTAAAAATAACATTTTTCGTCCATATTCTAAGACGATACAATAAAATAAAAAAAAAATTTTAATTTTTTTACGCGTGTATCTAGTGACTATAGATCCAATATTACACTTTTTACATTTTTATATAAAAAATGTAAGGACTTTTATCCTTAGATATAAAAGGATTGTTATAAATATTTTAAGAACTAGAAAACTAATTAACCTGCACCAGAATTATTACTCGAGTACCTACATCAATATTTCCAAACAAAGTGCCATCTAAATAATTTGCAGTAAAAAATACATATATAAATTGTGAATATACTAACACAATTCGAATGAATACAAATACTGTGATTTTATTTTATTTCTCTCTCTAGGTTGTTAAAAAAATTAAATCAGTCAAAGGTATAACAGGTCTCAGGTGACAGGTTTCAGGTCACGTTCAAACTATATCGTAGTAGATCGTTCGCGCGACTGCATATACTTATAGAAGGCAAACAACGAACATGTTAATGAAATTATTATATTAATATAATATTATAATTTATAATTTACAAGTAATAGGAATAATTAGAATTTTGACAGTCATCCACCGCCTTAGCGACTGTCGGCTGGTTGAGCGATATAGTAACGAGGACGACTAGTTTACGTCAGCGCTCAGCTCCATTGCTCTCGAATGGATACGAAATCATTATGGAATTGTATTAAAAATATATGTAATATATATATATGAGCCGTCTTGAGGTCAATAAGCGCTTGTTATACACTATACGTAATACTCGGGGAGATTACTGATTCACTCAGTGTACACTCAGTATACTCATTGGCTCATCCCCGTTTTTAATAATACAAATTTTTAAAGTAATTATAGATATTTCATGAAATTTTAATGCTATCCTTACCATTTTTTTGTTAATGAGAATTTGGAAACACTACTTTTTATTACCAAGAATTTATACATTTTATCAAATGATTTTTTTTTTTTATTGAAAATATTGATTCAATAACTAAACCAACATTTGCAGTATGATTCCTTATATAGGTATTATTATATACACAGGGTATCCCGTGAGGATTTACCTATTGCGATATCTCCCGAAATGATGGTGATATCAAAATTCTGGTTTTGCTATAAGACTCGCAGGGATAAGAACTACAATTATTTCATGTTTTAATGTTTTGGTAAAAAAATTAAAAAAATATTTTTGTTAGTTTATCGATGAAACGGAGAAAAACTAATTTGTATCCTTGCGGCGAGTCCCCCTCTACGGCTTATGGATATATTATCCTTATGAGACGATGTATTAACATTTTGTTTTGCACATCAAATTTTTTTTGAATTTGTAGCTTTGTTTTAAAACTTCGTAGTTATACATTTTTAAAGCCAGATTTTTACTAATATTGGGACTTAATATAGGTAAGACAGCATCGGTGGGAGGTTTTGCGGGACGTGGGACAAATTTTTTTCATGGCACGTCATCGTATTTATTCGTTTGAAATTTTTTTTTATTTTATTTAATACTTACCTACAAATATTTATAGGAATTGATGAGCGCACATAACCAATAAAATTTCTTTTAGCGAATTATTCCGGACGTCGCAGCCAGGTCGAGTATATATGGTCATTTTAATTTATTTTTAGTATCACTCGTTTATTATAATATTATATATTCCGATTTTCAGCTGATTAACGTTCGTCAAACATTATCGTTCATTCTTTGGTAAGTGTAGAAGGCAGGAGTTACTATAAGGGCAATTCAATACATCACTTACGCAACTTATCGTTGGACTTCGAACTGAAGGAGAACAGCACGCGGGGCGGGCAAACTACAAAAACAATAAAATAAAAGCAACGCTAATATACGGGTGTTGGATGACACGTGCAGTGTGTCGACAGAAACAATTTTTATTATGCAAACAACAAATTTCGATAACACAATAGCGATTTTGTGAGTATACTGATTGAGAAAGCCGATCGTCAGGTGTACGTGGGCGGATTAACAAAAGTTGAACACAGATGATGATCGGGCGAGAATAGAAACTTAAACGAGTTAGTTGACAAAAATGCGAATACAAAATCGATGCACGAAAAGGCTACGTGACAGCCAAGTGAAAAAGACGTGCTCGCGCGAGATCGGTAGCGAAAGAGAAAAAGTCGTGCGCGACTGTTATCCGCGTGAACAGGTACGTACGTCGTATAGTCGGTCGATAAGGAATATAGAACAGCTTAATATATAGGACGACGTCAGGGGCGAACGCAAGAAAAAATTTCGGGGGGGGAGGGGGTTTGAAAAAGTTTAAAGTAGGTATTCATAAAATATATCATACAATTCATACTTATAAGTACACACGTCTCTGTATAAGTTTAATATAGCATCAATCCATTTAATCGCTCCTCACCAGTCTTTTTGCGCAGATATGTTTTCAATCTTTGAAGACAAGAAAAAGACCGTTCCTAACCTATTTCGGGAGGGGGGTAGGTTAGGTTAGGTTTCGCCCCTGCAGGACGACGTGAAATTCGGTTGGACGTCCACGGATTGGACTGCGTATACGTGCGATGGCCGGTCGTAAGTATATGGATTCTCCCATGGCAATCCACACCGTGATGGACAGGTCGCGTTGTACCTTGAATAACGTATATATAGTTACTTCCGGCGGCGTTCGATGATTACGACGAGTGGGCCATCGTAACGTGGTTTTGGAGCGGCGGTCGGACCGCGTTATTGATCTGGACAAACATGCCATGACTGCCCCGATTCTGCAAGTCGGTGGACACGAAAGTAGTGCGTTGAGTTTATCCGAGCTGTATCGTGGAGTTTCGCTACGCAGCTACCAGCTCGGCCGGCCGTGGCTCATCGGGTTGAGCGGGGTGAATGTACTCGCCTGGGAGTCTGAGCGTGATGATGATGGTGTCGTACACCAACTCGGCTAAAGCTTGATCGACGCCGGCCGCTTTGACTGTGTTGCGCAGCGCGAATAGTACGATAAGCAGCTATAGACTGACCAGCGGTGTGATTCGTGCGCGGCGTGCGGTGAAAACGTATGTTGACCAATCGCGTTGACCAGAGGGTGATGCGCGGTGTTCGAACGTGTTGAATGATGTCAAAAAGGTGATCAAAAGTGCAGATTTGAACAGATCCTATACTCGAACTGTCGGCCTTGGCCGAGATGGTCGGTGACGGCGATGACGTCGGGCATCACGCCGAACCGTGCCATCCAGTTCGTTAATGTTACGATCTGCGAGACTGCACGTAGGGCAACATAATATATTCTAGATATCAGCCAACCTGCCTCTGGCTAGCGCGTGAATCGGTCGACGACGTTTAATACTTATTATTATTATTTTTCGCGGAAGAATGCGAAAGCAGTGCCCTCGGTGTCGTCGTCGGTTCAAAACAGGAAAAAAAAAGTACTATTGTACCCGCTGGACGGTGCAAGTAGCGGCCCAATCAAGTCAAGTTGAATGTAACCGAAACGTCGCTCCGTGCGATGTTCCAGGACGTCGTGATGTGTTAGTGCACTGTACTTTGAGACTGGCGCGTTGGCGTTGACTCCGTTCGCACGCTCGGGCCCATATCGCGTGATTTCTCCGATTTCTCGATCCATGTCTGGCCTGCAGCTGCTTATATACGGCAATTTGATGAGATGAATAACGGTGGCGCGGACACCGCTGTGGGCTTGACCGTGTATTACGAGTAGAAAACTGTAGCGCGCGCTGTCCGCGGAACAATCCGAATAAAGCAAGCGGCTTGCTGCAAGCCGTTCGGAGAGTTGCGCGTCAACGAACTTGTAATGTATGATCAGTGATAATAATATATACCGGGTGATTCTTTTATCATTGAACACTCATTATTTCAAAAATTACTAATGTTTTTGAACATATTTTTTTACATAGTTTCATGTTGTTCAAAAACCGACGTTTTTATTAAAAAGTTGTATTTTAAAATATTTTTTATCCATATCAATTTTTGAAATAATGAGTGTTCAATGATAAAAGAATCACCCGGTATATACAATGGATCTGCGGATCTTTAGTTCGGTTGATTGCCCACTGCCATAGGTCTGGTAGGCGGTAGCCTTGTCGTCTCGGTGATTTCAAGAGTCGACTGCAGAGCGTCGCACTCGTCGCAGACGCGGTGTTGTTCTTGCCCGCGAAATGTGTTAGACGTTTTAATATATATGAATTGAGACAGAAACGAAATTTGTCGTTGGTAGGTACCTGTCGGTCGATGATCTTTTCTGCCTTGATAGTTGATACTTGATAGTGTAAATATGTATAAGTAAACGGCTTGTGATTCATTCATAATAGTGTCGCTCGTGAAGCGCCCTTCCATTTAATGCAGACGAAATATCGCGTGCCCCGCAAATGGTAAATAGGTCAAATTTTTCTTCGTTCAAACTTAATTTCTAAGTTATGGTTAAAATTGTATATTTATATTAATTAATATCTAACTAATAATGAACTCGTGGCCCCTATATGCCCCCACCCTGCCTGCTGAAATGTTAAAAAAATATGTGTTCACATTTTTGTATTAAACATTTTATTAAAAAATATAGGTATAAAAAATAATTTATAATAAATATTCATATTCTTTATTAAGTTTAATAATTCATTTAAAATTTCATTATTATATCACATAAGTAATAAGTATCATAAACTATATAAATACTATTTATAAATACAAGTATACTTTATAGGTAATCAATATTCTGGTATTCAGTATAAGCCATGCACTATGCACTATAGGTTAGGTTAGACACACCACTACACTATTATACCTAGATACGTTTATATCCGATGATCAATCGATATGTGTGTGCGTAATAAATAAGCCATTTAATAAATTACTAAAATTAACACGCAACATAAATTTATAATAAACGTCTTATTATTACAGTGGCGTAACTATGGGATAGCAAGGGTAGTGGTCGTGACCTCAAAAATTGTTATGGGATCGCAAGAGTATCATTTTACTACCATCACAAAATTATTTATATAATTTAAAAGAAAAAACCCTCGTCAGTATATGTATTTACTATTTATTTATCTTTAAGCAGTTATCTTGTTATCAGGAAAAAACACATTATTTGTGGATTTTCGTCTCGTAAAATTGCAAATATAAAAATTATTTTTAGAATTATTTACGAGGAACTTATGCGTAAGTGATGGTACCCATCCATTGTGTTTAGTGGAGAAGGTGAAGTATAAATAAAAGTGTTCGCTACCCCAAAGATTTGCTACAATAAAATAGTTACGCCACTCTGACTCTGTAAAGCGCCCCCCGGACTTTGGAGACTAAAATTGAAGGGGACGTATAATCTTCCTGTATCTACATAAGAAGAGGACTCCGCCCCCTCCACTTTAACAACTGCCTAATATATTATAAATAGCTAACTTATTGAAAACTAAAACATGCCCCTACAGGCTACATTAAATAATTTACTGCACAAATATAATACGACGATCTACTTATTACGGTATCTTTTATATTGCTATTCGGTATTCTATATGTACCTATAATACCTACTTTGGGTACTTTACCTAGTTGTATAACATTATGCTATATATTATAATTATTGTGTATCTTAAAATATTGATTACTTTAAATAAAGTATAGGTATATAAGTAGGTATTAATGGCTATTAAAATGTACATTATGTATTATACAAAAATCGGGAATACATTAGGGATCATAGTATCATATATTTGCAGCGTTTGACTTGGAGGAATTATCGGAAGGTTACTCTAAATCAATTTTTCAGTTATTTTTGCGTAGGTAAATTCCTACATTTTTTCCAAGTTGTACGCATAGGCGTTGCCCACGATATTTTGGCTAAAGTTTGCAACGACCCTATTTTTAGATTTTTGATAAGTTAATGGGTTATCAGAAGAAATAGGAATTTGGGATCCTGTAAAATGAATAGATCCTTAAACATTGTTATTCCCATAATCGCTGTTAAGTATAGTATAGGAATTAGCCTTATAGAAGGGGTGGGGGTGTTGTGTTGCGTGTTACAGTGCAGCGTAACTAGCTTTGAGCGTGTTATACATATACTTGTCTAATAAAAGTAAGGATTTTAGACTTCATGGCATAAGTTATAGCGGTCAATAACATTATAGTTCTGTAATAATAATTAGGGTTCAGAAGCTGAGTTGGATATTACCTATTCTATATGCTCTCGATTTATAGCAGACCAAGAGAGAAATTCGACTATCTAAGCCAGTATACTTAACCTTGTTTTTATTTGGGCGG
Organism: Diuraphis noxia; assembly: GCF_037042655.1. Lineage (NCBI taxonomy): Eukaryota > Metazoa > Arthropoda > Insecta > Hemiptera > Aphididae > Diuraphis > Diuraphis noxia. The sequence goes on from NW_028301713.1 coordinate 14,368,931, forward strand.
CATTAAATATTTTAAAATATTACGTGGACTATACAAGTCGAAACGGAAAGAGAACTTGAAAAAAAATTAAAAATGAATATGTTATTTTGTTACTAAGTAATAAAATATTTATAAAAACCTATTGGATATAAGGGCATAAGGATACAACAGATACGAGAGTAGGTGCAACCATGCATACTATGCATTTTAGTTAAAAAGAACCTCAAAATATAACTATACAGATATACGTCAAGTAGTAAAGTTATTTAATTTGATTTTTTTACCTAATTGAATGTTAATAGTATCAAAGTCATCGAACCATTGCAATTGTATTTAGCATTTTAGCCCTGAGTGTAAATACATATCATGAATATATATGTATATATTTTTTAATAAGTACAAATATGTAAAAAAAATGTATTTATTTATTAAAAGTGTGTTACATATTTATTAATATACAGGGAAAAAATTCTAAAAACATATATTTAAAAATTGTATTATTTAACTCATATATATATATATTATTTTTATTTTTAAAAGAAATTTACAATCAGCACTCAATGGCACAATGAGAAAAAATGTGAATTTGGATAACGTACAGTTATTAAGATGTATATTAGTCACAAAGGAGAAACAATCATAATAAACTATACATATTTTGATACGTTTGTAGAAAGCAGCCACCCAATAGCAACACTTTCATTTTGGAGTATATTATATTTCATATATTTTTTTTTTTAAATTAGTAAATCACGATACCATTTTCGTTTTAGCTTTCTAGGAGCCAGGAGGGTTACCTGAAATTGTTGGAGTAGAAAGATCTCTTGCAAGCGGATTGGGATGAGATGGTAAGCGTAGGTGGAATCGTTTGTAATAGGATTTAGCCTCATCATCGTGAACTAGTGGAATTTTTAGATCTGAATGGATAGTATGGTTAGATACATAGCGAGGGGCATTTAAAAGTTTGCATAGTGCTTTATTTTGGAAACTTTGTATTTTGTTTAAATTAGACTTTTTTGCGTTTCTCCATGGTTGCAGTCCATATGTCCACATAGGTTTAAGTAAAGATTTATTGATGAGAAGCTTAGTATTAATATGTGTATATTTATTATTATAAATTAGGCTTTTTAATGGACAAAGTCGTAGATTTAATTTAACTCTTTTAACTTTTTGCTTTGATATGGTGGACCCAGGTCAGCCTCTTATCGAGGGTTACACCAAGGTATTTAGTACTTAGAGCACTAGGGATTTGGGTGCCATAAATTAAAACCTCATCGCATGGAGCAAGTCTAAGGATGAACGTTGTATGCCTATACTTGGAGAGATTAATTTTAACTCTCCATTTAGTGTACCAGTCTTCCATGAGGGTGAGATGGGATTGAAGATTTTGTATTGCTACATAAGGATCGGAATGAAAAGAAAGTATGGACTTGTCATATATACTCTTATATTATATAAAAAATAAATGAAAAATATGGTCATTACCGGTTGGCGTTTAAGATTTTATTGAACTGAAAAAATGCAACATTATTTTAAATAAATTGGTTAAGAATGAAAAAAAATTAATTTTTGTAGAAAATATTAAATATGCAAACATTTACGCGAAAACCAATGAAAAATTGACAAAATATGCACTTATACTCTAAAATACCAAAATTTGCATTTTTAATTTTCAATTTTTAAACTCAACATTGTGTAGCTTGGTCTACTATAACTCAACAGTATACAGAACAATATGCAACTCCTATAATTTCCAAACCATAGTTATTATATATATATATATATATAGTATAATATGGTTTTAAACAGTGTATATTTTTTACAATACTTGAAATTGAAATATAGTATAAAAATAAAATGGTATGAGTCATCGTTAGTATGGTGATAACTTATACACAACAACAAATAAGTACCTCAACAATAAACACCCTCAAGGAATCTATTGGTATAAATTTTATTTAGGTTGGAAATTTAGTTTTTAAATTAGCATTTAGCAAATTACGTTTGAAACAATAACATGTTGTTTGTTTAAACAAATTATTATAAAATCATATTGCATAAGATTCAGGGGTGTGTTTAGATGTTTACAATGTTTACACTTAATAATTTTTGTCCAATTCTTTACTATCGCTATTTCTCACGGAAAATTTTAATTTACAAAAATTAGATCCAAGAATACAAATTTACAATAATTAAAACTATTAAATTGACAAAATAAAAATGAAATATAAACCATTTTGATGATTTTTAAAATAACATATATATTACACATAGACTAACCAGTTACCAGGTTTTGTAAGTCAATACTCCCAATATACCATAATTGGATAATATGTATTTTTAAATTAAGAGGACGCTACACCTGCATGTGTTGTCTCCGTCTTACAAGTAAGTAACATTGCAAAAACTGTTTCGCGCGGGAAAGAACCGAGAAGGCTACAGTCATAACTAAGAAACGAAATTCTCACAACAGATAAAAGGGAATTTCAACTGTGCAACGTTGTTTTTATTTTTTTGATATTAGAACTGAAAAAAAAGTTATTCGATTTTGAAAAACGCAAAAATAATGAATTTTGAAACAATAAGAACTTTTTTTCTATTTGTGATATCGAAAAATTGAAAACAACGTTGCACAGTAAATGTTCTCCTTATTATGTGGTGAAAATTTTGTTTCTTAGTTATAACTGTAGCCTTCTCGGTTCTTTCCCGCGCGAAACAGTTTTTGCAATGTTACGCACTTGTAAGACGGAGACAACACATGCGGGTGTAGCGTCCTCTTAAGGAATAATTAAACTGACATAGAGTAATTCAATTAATCACACCAAATATTATATATTATAATGATACAGTTGATGTTTGTTGTAAGACAAATTTTTTATTGATAATTTATTTTTGAAAATTTAGAACACTTGTAAAGCAATTTTTTTAACACTTGAATGTATAAACCATACAAAAATTATGTACTTATAATTAAAACATTTAGAACTTGAATATTTAATTATTTAGCTTCATTCTTTACTCTATCATATATTTCATCACAATCTTCATTCTTTATATGTTTCCATCCATCTTTAGTGATGTGATACACTAGAATATATTTTTCAATAAAATATTTAGAAAATCAAATTATATGAAATATAAATACAATCTAAATTTGAATTTATTACCTCGGACAATCCCACCACTGTAAGCATCTCGATGAGTAGCATGGAAGATAGCTCTTTGACCAAGCTTTTGAGCTTCTTCGTCAGTTAAATCCCATTTATAGCCAGAGTCAAGAACACCAAACGCATATATTGATCCGGAACCTACTGAAAACACTTTACCTGGTGTTCTGGAACCATCATTGTCAATGTAAAATAAAGATGGGCCCTAAAACATGTTTTTTTTAAAAAATTAGTTTTAAAAGTTTGTGAATTCTAAAGATAATTACATTTTTATCATATCCAGCTAACATCATTCCAATAGATAATCCATATCCTTTATAGTAATAAATCATGTTTGACATAATTTTGGAAGCAGCTGTAATACTAATACGTTCTTTGTTTCTTAACTCATGTAATCTGCATTGTTTTGAGAGAACACGATCCCAGTAGACACAATCAGCTGCACCACCAGCTAATGTACCCAACATAAAATCATTGATTTCAACGATTTTCTTCATACATTGAGAACCAATGTACTGTCCTCCAGTAGCACGAGAATCAACTGCTAACACTATGCCTCCTTGGTATAAAAATCCCAATGTTGTAGTACCATGGTGAAAGTTTAACTCAATTGGACGACCCATTGTATCACGTGCAGTAATCATACGCATGTTTTCAACAGGCTAGAAATTAAAGGAAATATTTATATTTCATAAACCCAATCATGATTATAATTTATATTTAACAGTTAGGCATATACTTATATAGTTGTATACTTAGGATACGAGCAATTATTATGTATAATATTTATAAATTATCAAATCGGGAATAATAATTTTCTGTTTATTAAAATATTATAATTTAAAATACTTGGTATATAGTACCTAACATTGTAAAAATACCTTGTGTATTGACACAATTAAATTAATAAATAAATAAAAAATACTTAGATAGTTTTAAAAGATAATAGCCTTTTTCGGGAATTCAATTAGCTGAGATTACTATAAACAAATTTGGGGGTTATAATCATAAATATATTTATTAGCCAACATAAATATATATTTAAAAACGAAATTACAAAATTTGTTTAGTATATTTGTAGCGCAAGTTAAAAATATAAATCAAGAGAATAGCTATCAATTTAAAAGGATCATGCATTATAAAGTAGATTTTGGTAATTTATATCATTCAAAACTATAAAATAGGTTTAAATGTCATGTAATACATATAAAATGATTCTTAAATACTATTTATAGATTTTTAATTGTTATGTTTAATGTTGGATTATCTTTTCGTATAATATGAACTAAAATCAGTTCTTACTTGTATAAAATTCAAATTTTATATTTGGAAAAACATTACATACCTACATTTTAAGTAAAAATAGAAAAAAACTTAAATATGAATTTTATATACATATTAGATATGTGTAGTTGCCTCAGTTTATTTAAAGCTTTAAGAAATATTATTGAAGCACAAACGCAGTCTATTAAGAAGTAATAGGTAATTAACATACAATCTTAAGTCTTAATAAATCTTCCATTTATAGTCAATTTTAATCTATGTCCAAATAACAATGATTGTTACTTACATTTCCAGGAAGTGAGTACAAATTCATTTGGTTTACGGTATTGTCACTCCGAAAAGTTTCGAATGCTTCATTTTCTTCAACTTCGCATTTGCTTTTGAATAAAGTATCATCAGACAACCCACACAAAGATAACATTGCCATGATTGCTATTATTCAAAATTAATTTTATTTAATATACGTAGCAAGAAGTAAAAAGTAATAGTTGAAACTTAATACTAACCAGTAATGTTTGTGCTTCACACTTAAATACTTATTATAATTATTATGTTTTAAATAATAATTTTGTTCTTTAATCTTACTGTTATTCCTTTAATGATAATGGAAATGTATAATGTATTTGTTGATTTATCATTATCAAAAAGTATGCACATAACCTAACAAAATATTTCTAATGCAATGTTGTCATTTTTTTAAACACAATGTGTGTTAAAATAATCTCAATATTTTAAGATTTTCAAGCAATATTAAATTTATTATTTTGGAATTAATATATTTATTAGAAAATAATGAATCAAATTTAGGAAATTTTTATGGTTATTTAAATTTTCTTTCATTATTTAATATTTCATAACCACAAATATTGTTTTTACTTCGCAACTTTGGCAACATTGCTGTGTCCACACTTCAATATTCATTAGTATTTCGTGTTGTTGTGGAACGGGACAAATCCTGTTCCTTTTCTACTAATTTTCGGCACACGTTTTTGTTACTCAATTTAGGTAAGTAATATTTTTTTTTAATTCTTAGAGCTTATTTCTAAATATTAATTTTTAAATTGTTGCACGTTTTAATAATAATGATTTATCTACCGTCTGAATAGATTCTAAAATTAATAATTTGAATTATACATTTTTACGCCGTGTGGTTTTCAAAACCTCATTAAAGAACATTAAATTTAATTCTTCTTTTAGAACTGTTCGTTTGAGTTTTTCTGTAGTTTTTTATTTTCGTTTGTATAGTTTTTTGAATCGAATGATAGTTGTTCCTTCCAAAACATGATCGAATATTTTTTGAGGTTATGTACTTAATATTTATGTTATTCATTTACAGGTATAGGTCGGTCTCCTAAGATGGGTGGTTATAAGTACGTGCAAGAAGTGTACCGGAAGAAGCAAAGCGATGTTTTACGTTATTTGTTGCGTATTCGCGTTTGGCAGTATAGACAGATGACTCGCGTACACCGTGCGCCACGTCCAACCAGACCCGACAAAGCTAGACGGTTGGGATACAAAGCTAAACAAGGTAATGTTTTTTTTTTTTATAAACCTTAAGCTCTAAGGATATCAAATGTTTTCTAATACCACACAATATTATTTATGTGAACAGGATTCTCCATATTCAGAGTGCGTATCAGGCGTGGTGGTCGCAAACGTCCAGTACCCAAAGGTGCTACTTATGGTAAGCCCAAAAGCCATGGAGTTAATGAATTGAAACCTAAACGCTGTCTGCAATCAATTGCTGAGGTAAATTTGACTTATATTTCTAAATATGCTTTGTACACTTTTAATAGATTTATGTGTTGACAATCTGTCTTTTTAAAATGATAATTTGCTCTATATTTAGTGGGGGCCATGTTTTTGGTCACTGATGGCTTATGATTATCTTAGGTTTAACTGTTAAGAAAACCACCATCTCTCTTTCCATGTGGATAGCTACAATTTCCTCTTATGATGTTCCTTATTGGTGTTAGTTAAATAAAAAAATTATTTACCTATTAAGTAATGGAGTATAAGACAAATGCAAGTATATGGCTGACCAACTGACCCTAATATAAGATTGTAGAACTTATAACCATCTATGTTTTGTATAACATTTCTACAGATTTTAATTTATAAATGTGTAATAACGCAAAAATAAAAGAAAAGAATTTAAAATAATATGAATAAAATTCTAAAATAAATAATAATATAATTAATATATTTAAGTTAAAACAGCTATTATATAACTAAGGCTCCTGCCAATAGTTATATATTACTAGATATAAATATTAAAATTGCGCTATTACCTTCCTCCTGATCTTCGGAGGGTTCTCGAGGTTGTGATTTGAGAACGATCAAGTACACCGTAGTAATAAAATATTAATTATTAAATTATAAAAATCTAATAAATACAATATAATATATGAAATTATATAAATATATGAATATTGATGCGCATGCACCTTATCTTATTCGCAGCTGTCTTTGATATGCAGTTGACGTAATAAAATAAATAAAGGTTTTTTATTAAACACTCAGATTAAAGAAAAACAACACTGTTAAATTTCGATTTTAAAAAAGAAACGGTCCAGCTGTCGCTCGCAATGTCTGGTGTTAAAAAGTTTTTAGGTGCTCCTGCATACTTGAAGTTGTTTTAGTTTTGGGTGGTGCTCATGCACTAATGGAAGGAGACGACGTGGTCCAGCCAGCCAGGGTTGTAGGTGGCTCCACCAAAGGCCTCTGCGTTTCCAAAGACTTAGCATTGTCTTTGGTAACAGAGATCCTCATTGGATCATCCCCTGCTCTGGTGGCACACGAAATAGCTCACACGTGTTGTGCCAGATAGTCACAACTACGTATAAGTTCCCATATGATTAAATAATACAAATCGTTCCTTTCATCAGTGGACAATGGTGTTTTTTTTGTTGGATTTTAACTGTTATCTGCGTGCGACAACTTGACTGTTATTTATTTTATTGAATATTTAAACAACATACAATCATGATGTGTGAGCATATCATTACAAATGTTAACAAAATTTATATTTTCCTAAAGTTTGCATTATTTTGATTATCATTCTTATTCCATATATTTAAAAAAAAATGTTCATGTTAAAATTTAAGGTTGTTAGATGTACTTAAAAATGTTGGCTGATATAATTTTATATTATTATCTGCACATTTATAATTTATCATGTAATGTAATATTCAACATATATTATAGATCTTAAAATTTCTAATTTGAATCATTATTTTTTAATTTTTTTTTTTAAATTAACATTCTAATTTCGTTATAATAATTATGATCCTATGGAAAAGCAGTTTAAATTAAATTCTGTATTGAATGTGTGAACTAATTTAGTATACCCACCTCAAATTTGGTTAATTACTAAGCTATATGATGTATTATGTACCATGCACCACTCCTAATTTAATAAATGAGGATATTATTATCTTAATTCTGATAGCTTATTTCATTAACCTATTTTTATAATTTACTTAAAATCTAATGATGACAAAATTTACACATCTAACTGCTGATAGTCTATGACGGGTTAAACTTCCTTGGATGTCTGATAGATTAATGCTAGGTTGCATGAACTTCACTAAACACTTATTAAATTAATATCGGTTAAAATGGATTGTCATAAAACATAATTTAGTGGCCTATAATTGGTTCATTAAATTGTATTGCACAATCAAATTTATTAATTTTTCATGCAACCCGAGCATAAGTACTATGTATGTATTATAAATTTAAATTACTTATGTGATGATTATGTACCATGCACCACTCCTTATTTCATTAGATGAGGATAGTTTTCATATATCTGATATCAGTTTAAATCTTAAACAATTTTTTTTAAATTATACTTTATGATGATTATGTACCATGCACCACTCCTTATTTCATTAGATGAGGATAATATTCATATATCTGATAGCAGTTTAAGTCTGAGCATAATTTGATGAAAACACTATACAATCATAGCTTATGTGATGATTATGTACCATGCACCACTCCTTATTTCATTAGATGAGGATAATCTTCATATATCTGATAGCAGTTTAAGTCTTAAACAATTTTTTTAAATTATACTTTATGATGATTATGTACCATGCACCACTCCTTATTTCATTAGATGAGGATAATTTTCATGTATCTGAAAGCAGTTTAAATCTTAAACAATTTTTTTTTAATTATACTTTATGATGATTATGTACCATGCACCACTCCTTATTTCATTAGATGAGGATAATTTTCATATATCTGATAGCAGTTTAAGTCTGATCACAATTTGATGAAAACAAGTTAAAATTATAACTTATGTGATGATTATGTACCATGCACCACTCCTTATTTCATTAGATGAGGATAAGTTTAATATCCATCTGATAAGTTGATAAACTATAATTTATAAGGTTCACAATGTTAGTTGAATTAAAATATTTTAATTATGTATTAGAGATAACTTATCATTTCAAATTTATATTTATTACTATAAAAGTTTAATGATGACAAATATGTGTTAATAACTACTGATTTAAATGTGAAGGGTTAATCTTCCTTGGATGTCTGAAAACTTAATATTAAATAATTGTTCTAAATATTTAATTTATAAAATTATTCATATTGGACAACACTTTAAAATAATGATCATAAAAAAAAAAGTTTTGAATCATTAGCATTTTTTAATCCACTGATGATAAATGAGTATAAATGCTGATGACATTCTGTGAAGGATTTATCTTCCTTGGATGTCTGAGGATTCACATTATAATTCTTATACACCCTCTATTTTTTTACACAAGAATAAAATTAAATAAAAATGTCTGGGTGTTCCATAGTTATTTTTTTTAATGTAATGGCATTAAATGCAAATAATATGGTGATTATCGTGATGATAACTTGTGTTTTGTGAATTAATCGCTGAAACAGTAATAATGTGGACAAAAATACATACTTGTTCCCTTGGCTATCTGAAATGTAGAACTAATATTTAAATATTTCTTGAACTTAAAATACAAAATTCATTCGATTTATTCGATTTATGATGATACTTTGTGTTTTGATAATAACCTCTGAATAATTATGTGGACAAAAATACATACTTTGTTCCCTTGGCTATCTGAAATTGAGAAATAAATTATGCTTAAATATTTGTTTAGCTTAACATAAAAATTGTGTTTGATTTATGATGATACTTGCGTTTTGTTAATAACTACTGAATAATTATGTGGACAAAAATACATAATTAGTTCCCTTGGCTATCTGAAATTTAGATACTATAATTTTATTTTTGTTTAACACTTTATGTTAAATGTATTGGATTTATGATAAATAGAAAATTATGATGATACTTTGTGTTTTGTTAGTAAATCACTGAAATAATAATAATGTGGACAGAAATACATTCTAGTTTCCTTGGCTATCTGAAATTTAGTTTTAATTATAACAATAATTTTTGTAAATGTTATTCGAAAAGTGTGAATCATAACCTCAATAGTCATCCCATTGTTGATGCACCGATATCAGTTGTCAGTTATGTTAAACTAATATATGCCATCTAAAAATGTCAAATCTTAAAAAGTGACATATGGCGTATTATTTCAATCAATAAAAATATTAAAAATTATAATATTTAGCATTCATATAAGTTATTCTGTAGGTAAGATGAAGCCCATAAATAAGTGGTTTCTGTCTAGCTCTCTCCTGAAATATAGAGTTTAAAAGAAGGTTTACTTTAAACTTTAAAAATTGTCCTATCAAAAAAAGGCTGTCTAATATCAATCTTAATATAGAATACAAAAATATGAAATTGCAATGATGATGATAAATTGTGTTTTGTTGTTATAGTCGCTGAATAATTTCAATGTAGACAAAAATACATTTTGTTCCCTTGGCTATCTGAATTGTACTTTTTAATAATAATAATTAACAAAAGGGAAATTACTTCTTTATTTTGTTTTCTGATAAACTATTATGACTTTATCTTATTGGTTGTCAGTTAATGGTAATTTGATATTAAATTATTTTTATTCTGTAACATAGGAAAGAGTTGGACGTCGTTGTGGAGGTCTACGTGTCCTTAACTCTTACTGGGTAGGACAAGATTCGACTTTCAAATTCTACGAAGTTATCACTGTTGATACCGCACACCCCGTGAGTTGTTTATTAATTTTATAAGCAATTATTTTATTCTTATTAATTGAAAACAACTATTTTCCTTTCGTTTTAGGCAATCCGTAGAGATGCCAAGATCAATTGGATCTGCAATGCAGTGCATAAGCACAGAGAATTGCGTGGAAAGACATCTGCTGGTCGCAAGTCCCGTGGTCTTGGAAAAGGTCATGGTTTCTCACAGACAACCGGTGGATCAAGGAGAGCATGTTGGAAACGCAAGAACACCTTGCAACTTCACAGAAAACGATAAATCCATTTTTATTATATTATGCTCTTTTGTATTGCGTTTATATGGCAACATTATGTTAATAAAATGGTGTTTTATCTGAAAATTTTTCATTAGTTTTTTCATTCAAGTTGTCTTCTACTACATTAAACAATTTTTATTCCTAATATCAATGAATTATTCAATAAAAAATAATAACTGTTAAAGAGTAAGATAATTTTATGTTAGCATTTAATACTGCAAACGTTATGTAAATCTATTTTCCTCTTCAAGTTTGATAATTGGCAAATCTTATAACTTATATTAACATAACAAAATTGATTCTGCTGAATCCAAATTTACTAAGTATGTTTGTTAAAGGCTGAGACAATGCATACTGGCGTAGCACAATATTTGTTCTTTATCAAATTTTAATGTAGTACAATGGTAGTTCTATTATTGAATTTTTTTTATTATTATTCTTTGATATTTGAACTTATGAATAGATTTTTTGAACATAAACATCAAATTATAATATATTTCTAATATTTGTTATCTAGTTTTCATATTGTGATTGTGAAACCTATATTAGAAAATTAAAATCTTAAATAAAATAAAAATTATAATACATGTAAAACATATTTGTTTTAGATTCATTGAAAATATAGCAGTATTCAAGTACTCATGTAAACAATGTTAATATTTATTTTTAGGGTTTTTACGCAATTGTGGGAAATTATAATATTGCATTGTTATTGATAGTAAAGATTCAGTTTTATGTTTTGTGTGCATGGTATTCAAATCAATGTTTAAATTGATTTTATTAATTAATTAAAAAATTGTATGAGGAATATTATCTTTATGAAACATAAGCACAACATATATTTCATTTTAAAATTAAGTTGTTGGCGGGAAGGAATTAAAATAATTAAGGTGAATGTTAGTACTATTTTTGGAGTGAGATTATCATAGTATTAAAAAATAAGTCTACTAGTTACTGTGCCGTGTAATAATAATATTAACTGAACAGTTGCTACTTAGTACTCAGTTTTCTTGATTGAGAGATAGCCTCGATTTAGAATTTCTTTATCTGCATTTGCTGTGTCATATACATTTGCAACTTGAATGTTTTGACTATGAAATTAATCTAGTCAGTGCCTTTACCTTAATTTAATATCAGAATTTTTATGGTTAAAAACAGAAAATATTGGCTATGTATGAAGTAGTGTGATAGAAAAGAGGCTTCAGGTTTAAAGTGTTTGAACATTAGTTTTAGACAATAATAAATAAAACTAGATTAGGGAAATTTTTTTGGAATCGTGTTCTGAATTAAAATTTTTACATGTTGAAAATAATGCATTTCTGTCGATTGACATATGATTCATAATATCAACACAGATGTATTTGTGTATTCTATTTATTTATTTTTAATCTTTGGCCCACTTAACACAGCATAAAATATGTATGAATATAATTGAAAACAAAAATCTCATACCTAAAAAATATTAATAATTATGAGCAACTAAATTATATAATAAAGCTCATCATCATCATTGTCGTCATTTATCATAAATGATGGACATTAATAATTTTTTTATAAATTTGAATATATCAGTGTAAATAAATATAAAATAATGGTAAATGGTAATAATTAAAACTAATAACATATCACAGAAAATATCAAAATTAAGTTTACAATAAGTTGTGCTTAATGAAATGGTAACTTTCAACACTTTTAATCTAGCAATGATTTAGGAAAAAGATTCATATCAATGTAGTCATCGACAACCTGCAAACAAATTATGTCAGTAATTAACATTCTTATTAAGCATATTCTGAACACTAATTTATAGCAACCTGTTTCAGTAGTTCAACCGTGATCGTTGGATGTTTCAATGTGAAACTAGAATTATTCATAAATTTACTGCCATTCATTTGAATACGATAACCGTTCAAGTGATCTTTGTGAATAAACGGAGACAAAGGAGTGTTATGGACATTAGACTTTGAACATGCTTCGGCCCAAGGTATAGAATGTTTGTCATTAGCTTCGGATGCAATAGTATCAAGATCGTTCTAAAACAAAACATTAAGTAAGTACACAAATATGTAATTATTTATTTTGCTTTAAGCCCAATGGCCTATGTTACCAAGGATATATACAATTAAATAAAAAACTACATTTTTTATTGTTAATCAGTAATAAAACAACAATAATATCATGGTATTTTGAAATGGAAATAATAATAGCTAACATACTTTACATAAAGATGAAAGAACAGAGCCTAGAAACTCGTGTTTAACTCCAAACAATGATGACACAATTTCAGCTATCACATCTTGTGTGGTCTGACCACTGTCCACTAAATTGTAAGTTTCTCCTGCAGCTTCTGGTGATTTTAACAAATACCATACAGCTCTACAAATGTCTTCAACGTGTATTGTGTTACAAGACGTACTACCTTTCCAGAGAATTCGAATAGGCTCCTCCAGTCCTCGATACAAAGAACCAATCACAATAGTTGGAGCTAAAATACAAATTTAATTAACAACATATACTTAATATCCTATTGGCGTAGACATACTGAGCCCAATTCTGTCACCTATGCCATACACAATAGCTGGTCGGACAATCGTATAATTTAAATTTGTAATAGTTTTTATTTGTTTTTCTACTTCATATTTGTACTTTGCAATGGATGTCAGGGGTATTACTTTATCATCTTCTTTGATTGGTCCTTTGTGGTTGGCAGTAAACTGTCCCGATGACACTTCGACATAACGTTTTATACCAAATTTGGCAGCAGCACGAGCACAGTTCATGCTGAGTTTATAGACTCCCTCTTCATAGATGGTGTCTGGTAAATCAACACGAGTCTCTCCGGCACAATTGATAGCATAATCAAAGGAACCTTCAAAAACATTCTCGCAAGAACCTACAGAAATGAATTTCAAAAATGTATCAATTACTGTTCAGTATTCTTTTTTTGATAATGGTAAATATCTATAAAAAATGACAAGGTTACTTTGATTTATCAAATTGGCACTGTGAAATTCTACTATGGGAGATTCGAACGCTGCCTTGTGGTCGTCGTTGAGCCAAGCAATTTGGGGTGGCACTTTGTCGACAACTCTCACGGCAGACGCTAGATCGTTGTCTACCAAATACTTGACCAGGTGACGACCAATAAAACCACAACCTGGAACCATGTAAAAAACGAATTTAACAAAACACTTTAAATAAAAATAAAATGTAAATTAGGTACCTCCCAAAATCAGTACTCTATCTTTCGACATGATGGACGTGTAATGCTAGCAATGCTACGACGGTTTCTGTGGCAGCAGATTGTTCGAAATCGACGAAATCAGTATTTCCCCGACACTTCCTGTGACCAAATACTGCAACAGACACAATCGCATTTTATAATAAACGCATTAATTATTATTATTACGGTGGAGGTATAGAAATAGCGATTAGTACATGGCGTAGCAGTAGTCGTCAGTGATGACCGCATAGTTGTGTCATCTTTCGATTTCCGGCAAGAAATGTGTAAAGGAAGTGGTCAATGATACGCGAGTTCTGAATAATAATAAATCATTGATTATTATTATTATTATTATTATTATAAGACTAGCATCCCGTCATAATATAATATCATCGTATGATATAATATAATACGAGGTACCTACATTAACATACTAAATTATCATTATCGTAATTTGTAATTCGTAGTTGCATTGTTTGCGATGAGTGTAATATTAATCATACTTCATAGACGTAAAACTATGTATTTAAGCCATGCCTATGACAATAATTGACAATATGGGTTCATTATTATGTGCCCAGTTGTGCCGAACGTTCGTAAAAACACAATAAATCAAATGGTGTAAATTATTATTATTTGTTATTGTTATCATATTATCTCAAAATCAAATACATTATTCAACGTCGTGCGGCAGCCGACAGGACGTGGTGTGGTGCCGCACTGCACCAAGTGGTTATCACAATAATAATAATATTATTATCAATGATGTGGACCTAATGTGGTGAAAATATTAGGCACGCGGATATCTTGTTGTGTCCGTCTTACAAGTTACTAGTGCTGATGTGAGTAATATGGAAATGGAAAATGTACGCTTAGCAGATCACGTCTAATTCCGTTAGTTTAAAAATTAGAGTAAATTAACCTATTACAAAACTTAACGGTAAGAACATTATCTGTGTGTGTATGAGGGTTTTTTACGGTAACTTAGTTTTTCAGTGAGTGATGAGCATTTTTTTTTAATTTACGCTTTTTTATATACGCATAACTTGCTACAAAATTGAACTATCGTAAAAAATCCACATAAAAACACACAACACACAACATAATGTTCCTACCCTTAAGTTTTGTAATAGGTTAATTAACCCTAGTTTTTAAACTAACGGAGCTAAGCGTGATCTGCTGAGCGCAATTTTTTTATGTTATGCACTTGTAAGACGGATGAGACAACAAATGGTTGTGTAGTCTTCTTAATGTTTTCAGTATAATCTTGAACACAAAATTGTGTGCACATACATAAGGTAATGAAAAAAAAAAAATGAGAAAGAGAGGTGGCGCCCGCACTCAAATATATCTATTTCAAGAAACAAAAAAAAATTTGGAAAAATTATAATTTAAGAAACTAAAAATAGCATTGTCAATGTTTTTCTGAATAACATATCCAGTCAACTTATTGAAGATTGAAAAATCATAAAGTATTTATAAATATTTCATATGGGGATTTTTTAATAGTTATATGTATTATTCATAAACATCTGGTCCAAAATTAGGAATTCTGTTGTAACCAAACGGGGGGGGGGGGGTAAATGCCCACCTCGCCCAAATTAAAAAATAAAATACTAATTACCTTTGTCTATGTGAGCTTAATAAAAAAACAGATTTATGATATATTTATTATCTCAGGAAATATTGCAATGGGTAAATCCTCTTGGGATACCCAGTATAAAAAATAGATAAAAAAAATAACTTTAGACATTTCTATTATTAACTAAAATAAGAAAAAATATTTGAAAAATTGTATGATTGGGTAAAATTTTGATGAATGAATCATTTGCTTAAAGAGTATGATACCATACCACATAAATTCAACCAAATAGCTAAAGAGATACTAACTACAATAGATACCTATTACCTTTTATTTTTTGTTTTACCATTTAGCTAATCCTCACTAACATTTGATATTCTGTGTGTGAGTATCTGTTGTTGGATCTACAAAAGATCTTTTCTAATTCTTCTGTCTTAAAACCAGATTAACAATCAGAATAGATGGTCAATAATTTAATAACTTTATCAATTATATCAAATTTTTATATTTAAATCAATACTATATTATATTTTAACTTTTAACCATTGTTAGAAGTCATGATAATCAAAAAGTATCAGTTTTAGTTTTCTTTATACTTTAATTTCAAATTGAGTTATTAACATTTCTTTTTTTGTATTAGCTTCGAGTATAAAACTATTACAGCTCAACCCATGAGCATTTTAAAATCATTAATTAATTTCTACATACATTCATATTTTAGATTCTGAGCGGAACAATGAATGTATTGATTTTACCATGATATGTGTTTTTTTTTTTTGTGTCTGTCATCACGTTTTGGGGCAGTAAAAATGCTTCGATTTTTGACTTCGGTACCTCGTTCGATCAGAAAGTGAATCTAGTTGGTACTTTGAGGAGTCAAAAGTAAAAAATTCTTAATACTTTTCTAAATAATTGAGAAAAACAAACTAAAAATTAAGGGAAAAACGGGAAATTTTACGCACACTCATTTTTCGACAAAATCGATTTTGGTTTTTGATGTAACTTTAAAACAAATGACCATAGATACATGAAATTTTCACCTAATGTTTATATACGTATATTCTATCCACCATGCAATTTTCAAAAAATTTCGACTTAAGTTGAACTATTCATAGGCATTTCAAATTTTCGATCATTATTAGTTTTTTTTAAATTAATATCGATAAAAATTTATTTGTTAGGCAGAAAAGCTTGAAAATTTAATACAAGGCTCTTAACATATTGTTACAATAGCAGTTGAAAAATAAAAGAAATTTATAGTCACAATTTTTTTTTATAAGCATTCAAAGTTTGAATTTTGACAAAATACGTAAAAATCACGAAAATTCACAAATTATTTTAAGCTAGAAATTCATAAAAAATTTTCTTTTTAAATCTAAAATTTAAAAATTTAATACAAGATTCCTTACAAGTTTTTCAATCTTTATCACAAATAAAAATTTCACCGGAAATTCAAATTAAATTTTTATGAGCATTTGAAGTTTAAATTTTTACAACATTGGATTTTCACTTTTATCGATTTCCTTATTTTGGTGTAACTCTAAAACTCTAAAACAAATTACCGCAGATACTTGAAATTTTGACTGAATGTTTATATAGGCGTTTTATATATTTGGTAAAATTTTCAAAATATTCAGATTTGTTTTGAGCTGTTTACTGACATTTTAATTTTTGAACTTTTTTAGTTTTTTTTTCTATAAATATCGATAAAAATTTATTTGTTCGGTAGAAAAGCTTGAAAATTTAATACAAGGCTTCTAACGCATTGTAACAATAGAAGTTAAAAAATATTAAAAATTCGTAGGCACGATTTTTTTTATAAGCATTTAAAGTTCAAATTTTGACTAAATACTCAAAAATTACGGCAATGTTTAAATTATCTTAGATAGAAATTCATAAAAGTTTTTATTTTTAATTCTAAGATTTGAAAATTTAATACAAGGCTCCTAAAAAAATTTTTACAATAGCAGTTGCAAAATAAAAGGAATACATAGTCACAATTTTATTTTTAAGCATTCAAAGTTTGAGTTTTGACAACATATTATGTAAAAATCACGAAAATACAGAAATTATTTTAAGCTAGAAATTCATAAAAAATTATCTTTTTATATCTAAGATTTGAAAATTTAATAAAAGGCTCATAATATATTTGTACAATAAAAATTGAAAAATAAAAGAAATGCGTAGTCACAATTTTTTTTTTACAAGCATTCAAAGTTTGAATTTTGACAACATATGTAAAAATCACGAAAATTCGCAAATTATTTCAAACTAGAAATTCATAAAAAAATTTTCTTTTTAAATATAAGATTTGAAAATTTTTAATAATCTATAATATATCCTAGACAGATAAACCGTCTTCGCTCAGAATCGTTTTTTGTATACACTGATATAATATCATTGGATTCAAATTTAATTCCATCCATTACAGTAACCCACTTGTAACCTACTGTACAGTGTACAGCAGAGCGACATACACGACTTACCCGCTTTTTTAAAATTAATATTGATAAAAATTTATTTGTTAGGCAGAAAAGCTTGAAAATTTAATACAAGGCTATTAACATATTGTTAATTGTTACAATAGCAGTTAAAAAATAAAAGAGATTCATAGACACAATTCTTTTTTATAAGCATTCAAAGTTTGAGTTTTGACAACATATTATGTAAAAATCACGAAAATTCACAAATTATTTTAAACTAGAATTTCATAAAACATTTTCTTTTTAAATCTAAGATTTGAAAATTTAATACAAAATTCTTTACAGGTTTGTCAATTTTTATCACAAATAAAAAGTCCACCTGAAATTCAAATTAAATTTTTATGAGCATTTGAAATTTAAATGTTTACAACATTGGATTTTCACTGGATTTCACATTTAGTGATTTTCTTATTTTGGTGTAACTCTAAAAGTCTAAATCAAATGACCGCAGATACTTGAAATTTTCACTGAATGTTTGTATAGGCATTTTATATATTTGATAAAATTTTCAAAATATTTAAATTTGTTTTGAGCTGTTTACTGACATTTTAATTTTTCAACTTTTTAGTTTTTTTTTCTATAAATATCGATAAAAATGTATTTGTTAGGCAGAATTTTAATAATCTATAATATATCCTAGACAGATAAACTGTCTTCGCTCAGAATCGTTTTTCGTATACAATGATATAATATCATTGGATTCAAATTTAATTCCATCCATTACAGACTACAGTAACCCACTTGTATCCTACTGTACAGCAGAGCGACATCCACGACTTACCCGCCTTTTTTAAATTTAATTGTACACAGGTCAAATTACTTAATTACTTCAATTTTAATATTAAACGTTAATTATTTAAGAGTTAAATTTTATGTCATTAATTCATTATTCATAAGTCATATTCATAACACACAATTGTCTATGATAAACCTATATTGCCTATGCAAAAAAGAGCACAGAGACAATACATTGCATGAGATAAAAACTGTTCTCTTAAGCCATTAAGCTCATAGTTAATAATTAAAAAATTACTGTAATATGCATAAAAAAAAAATCTTTTTAAATATTATTTAAGTTATTATATAAAAAAAATTCATAAAATTAAATTTGTTATTAATTAACATGTTGACTACCATGCGGCCGCCGGCGTCCTAATAATAATAATCAGGTATTGATAATTTTTAGAGATTTTAATTTGGATTTATATTATTAACTTTTCTGTGGCGCTACAATAATGATCTTGAAAATATGCTGTGGCGTAGTGGGAATAATTGCAATTATTTTAATGTAATAAACATAATTTTAACATTTTTTTTTGTATTTTGTATTTTTTTTTTCAAATTCAATAGTATATAATATTCAAATACAAACATATAATGACACTGAAAAATGTTTTTGGCATACCCATGATAAGTATTCTTGAGGCCGCTTGTTGCTGCATGGCAGTCAATGTGTTAAAACAATGTCAAAACTAACATTGTTAGGTATAGTAGTACAATACACACTTAATTTCCTCCAAAAAATTAAATATTTTCTACTATTCACTAAAAAATGCCCTGAATAATTTTTTTTTTAAATTAATATTTTAGTTCCTCATTGTACTAGTCTTTAAATTAGAATCTTAAAATATGTATAATAATAATAATAAAAGAAAATAGAGATTATTTGTTTATTTATATAAAACATGTAAAACTGAACACTTGTAAGTTAATAATAATAATATAAAAATAACACAAGGATACAGATTATACAAGTTTATAAATTTCAAAAAGATCATCAAATTCGACTTCACGCTGAGTTCCAATATCTTCTTCATCATCCATTTTGAATTTTGGATTAATCGACAGAAATTCTTTTATGCCAGCTAATACAAAATGATAATATAATAATTTATGATTTGATTACAATATTTATATACCATTAATAAACTATTTTAACAAATTATAATATGAATATCAACTTACAAAGTACTTGGATATGTAATGTACACTTATAAATGTGTTCTAGACGTGCAGTTATAACTGATGACAATTGGGGTTCACCACATTCATTCATGGACATAATCTGTAATAACGTAATATATTACAAAAAGATGATAAGTTTTAAATAAAATATATTTATTTAATTAAATATAATTGAAAAAACTTGCTTTGAACTGTAATAAATCATAAGTTTGTAACTCTGTAATATTTGTTATTTTAATCTGAGACATGTTCTTCCAATCTACTACTAACATATCACAATTATCACTTATAATGCTATCATTAGATTGATTATTTTCATTTTCAATATAAGAACTATTTTGAGAGGAAGTCTTTGGTGTACACGTTTGACCACGTACAAATACTGGAACTTTATTGAATTTAATATTTAATGGTTTTTCATTTTTCCAAACTGAAATTAAATGGTATGTAGTAATAATAAATTTAAAGTAAAATAATTTTAAATAAATGTAACATACTAGGTGGGGTTGTATTTTTTTGTTCTTTAGAATTTAAAGCTAAAGAATCACAGTGAAAAACTTCTCTTGTTACATGAAGATTTGGTTCTTCAGAATTCATGGAAGGAGAACAAACATCTTGTTCATTGTTTTCACCATTATCTAATTTGAAACGTTTGTGCATTATACTAGCTTCCTTTGAGGATGTGATAGAAGTCTTTGATAAAGTACCTACATAATCCTGAAAAATTATTTGTTTTATTAAAAGAAAATTATAAAAATAAGTTAGGTATAATATTAAAAATTAAATAAATTACATTTTCAATATGTTCAATATTTTTTTTGCTTTTTTTGTGTGTTCTCTTACGAACTCTTTTCTTAGGTATTTTTAATAGTTCGGATGAAGTTGTATTTTTATTATCATTATTGGATGCTCCATCCACTTCACGATTATTGGATAACATTTCAATGTCAATAGAATTTGTTATTTGTTTGGTTGAATTCAATTTCTTACTGAGGTTATTCACTTTACTAGGGGAAAAATCTCCATTGATATTAGCAGGAATCATATCATACTCCGTATCAAGCTCAATAGTATTTGATTCAGTTTGGATATATTTTGGGTCATCATAAATGTTTCTTTTTTTCAGAATAACACTAAAAAAAAAATAGAGTTTTTAGAATGTATAGGTCATTGTTTTAAAAGTATACTAACCCTATTTCTTCATTTTCATTAATTGCATTGATATCATCTTCATCCAGAAATGGTACATTGTCAAAACATAATTCTATATCACGAGATTCTCTCAACACTTTTCGTACTTTTTCTTTCAAATGTTTAATTAATCTAATACAAGTTTTATCTATGTGAAGCCAGTAAACTGAAGGATTCCTGTCCGGGGTTAGTTGCAAAAGGTTTAGTTTAATACGCATTTTGAAGTAAAATATTTCAATTACAAAAATCTTTTTAATTCAATTTGAAACTAATAGCAGATATTCACAGATTGAATATGAGGTAAGGAAACTTTTTAAAGTTCGTAACTTCAAACTTAAGCTGTGGAAACGAAATAAACAGAGAAAAATAATCAAACATTAATCAGTTTCACTGTTCAGTGTTTACATTTTATATATTCACAGGCGAAAATACGAAACACGATGTCGACATACGAGTGACGAGTTGCCGAGCCGATAGAAATTAAAAAAACACAATAATTAATGACAAATATTTTTAAACTAAAGTTTGTACTAACAGACAACAAATAACAATAGTTAATGTCGTTAGTAACAGCCAAATCGAACCAAAAAACTAATTGTCAATATGAACCACGGTTTAAAACACGCTACTTAATCTGAAATCCTGGGATGTATTAAATATTAAATAAGGTATTCTAATCTATGTATTAAATAGTAAATACTAAATAGTTAATTTACTACCGGCAAAACATAAAATGCAATAATAATATTATGAATTATGATAATATAAATACGGCACTACGTCGTCGTCGTTCCCCCGCAATTCTTATCGCATTATCATATTAGGTAAGTGGTAGCCATGGTTTAAGATAGACTATTGTGGCGACACTGCAAAACATGCAAGTTCTATGCTGAAAGTGATTGGCGTTATCAAGGGTTTACAAGGTTGCTTATAAATTTCAAAAAAAACCGTTAACATTAACCGGTACCATTGTTTTTTATTCTATTGCAGGATGCAACGTATCACTTATGTGATAACAAAATAAAATAAATATTAATAATTAATATTAATATATTAGTAAATAGTAGGTAGTTATTTTTAATAGTTATGTTTTTAACGGATAAATGATTGTTTTTTCATATAATTTTGCTGTAGTATATTTTGTAGCGTTTTATTTGTCCATATGTTTTCATCTTGTATTTTCATTAGCTTGGTGTTTTGTTCGATGAGAATAAGTACTTATTATACTAATAACTGTAAGTCCGAAGTCGTAAAATCGTTAATTTAAAAATCGTGTGCTGACGTTAAGTAAAAATCAGTATGGCTCCCACATCTAAAAACTCGAGAAAATCTTTGTCGGCGAAATGTCAATTACTACCCGGTAGCATGACAATTGACAAGGAAAACGCGTTCTTACATAGTGTAAGTGAATTTCATAGCAGAATTCGGCGGAGAGAATCAATACGGCACAAGTATAAGGTAAGTACATCTAATTGTATTGAGACTAAATCTTCCATCGTATGTGTAAGTAACGAAAATAGAAAAATTTACGAGTACTTATTATTATTATTAGACAAGAACGTTTTGTGAAAAAAGTTTATTTATTTACTTGTTTGTCATATCACTACTATTATTGAATATCGTGTGCACTAAGCTGTACATAAAAAGTTATTTTCCGTTCTAACTGTTCTAAGTATCTAGTGGTTTTATCCTTAATCTGATGTAATATGTACCAGGTATTAGGTACCTATCTATTTAATCATTAACTGATTAAGATTAAGTTATAAACTAATTGTGATAACTGATGATCATTGATTAATACACATAAAAACTAGATATTGATGTATTATAATTAGGGCCCGGATGTTGATAACTTTTGCATTTTTTTTTGGAGCATCATAGACGTTGCTTTCCTAGCTGAAAATTTATTTCAATAATATTATAACTACTAAGTACCTGATTATTAATTTTTTAATTTTTGGACATTTATGTGACTTTCAGTTCATTTTTAATTAACTAGTAAATGATCTCAACAATTCATAGGAAAAATACAATTTGTCGTTGTTATAATTTATATTTTCCAAAAATCAAAATCCACAGCTTCATATTAATTTTATGTATGTTTATTAGCTGTATTTTTGATTCTGAGCGTAGTAATGAAGTTATTGATTTTACAATGATATTTGTATTTTTTGTATTCTCCATCGTCTTTTGGAACAATTTTTTCGATTTTCTTCAAATCTTCCTTAATATTTTCAGGTAGTAAAGTTGATCTTGTTGGCACTTTGAGAGGGGGGTGGGTCAAAAGTAAAAACCCCTGTAAGAACTATTTTTCAAAAGCGTCAAGAAAAACAAACAAAAAATCGAGAAAAATCTGAAAATTTCACAAAGAATCTGAATTCGACAAAATCGATTTTAGGTTTTGGTATTACTCTAAATTCACCTCTAACTTTTGCTGTTAGATACAAGAAATTATCATTTAATGTTTGTATTAACAATTTCTATAGGCCATTTGATTTTCAAAATATTGAGATACTTTTTGAGATGTTTATAAAAAAATATAGTTCCTGTAGTGCTCTAGTATAAATATTAAATCCAATTGTCTAAAATCATTTATCCTTAATATAAACATTTTAATAACTAAGAAACTTCTTACTCATTAAAATTTTGAATTAGGTAGTTCTATTAATATTTTCTAAGTAATTAGTTATTAAATAATTTATAATAAAATAGGGGGATAACATTTGAAAAACAGAAGTTTGTATCGCCACGGGACACTCTTCAAGTAGTATAGACAAGTTCAAGAATTTGAAAACATATTCTTTGAGTTTAAAAGTTCAAAAATCAGAATTTTAATAAATTCATTATTAAATGAAAAAATTGGAGTAAGCATACTTGGTGGATCACCTTGTATATTTTAAAAACAAAATACCGAACTTAGTCACGCACAATTAATAATCAATATTGGTAGGTACTTAAAATAGATGCGACCAGGATTTAACTCCACCTCATCGATTAGTTGTGTTGGGATCCAGTAAGACATCACATCTGAAATCGCTGTAGATAGATTGAAACATTATCGCATTCAGAAATAGAACGATTGACATTTGATACGAATGAAAATTACCTAAAAACTATTAAAACAATATTTCTTGATATAATATTCTCTAATTTTCTAATTACACTAAAGTTCTGACAATGTGTTTATGTTCACAAATAATAATAACCAAATACTCTGAAAAAAGTAAAAAAGTTTTATCTATTTGAAGTTTATGTTAGATGATACAAATTATGTACTTAAAATTAATTGTCCTAAAGCCACCAAGAAATAATTAACCTTTTAGGCTCTAAGTTATCTATCAGTAAGCCAAACATTGATCGATGTACAGAAAGAACTGTCCATGCGGCACGCAGTCACGTCATTTTAAAATCATTACTGGGTTAAATGTACGACCATACATCTACTTAGATACTCTAATTTCTTCTCTTCCCCATTTTTAATTTAAAGATAAATTTAGTTTTATAACAAATCGTAGTTTTAACATTTAATTCGCTTAATTAACGAACAACGGTGTGAAACATCTGTGCCATAGTATTATATTTTTATTATTACTTATTTGTCCTATATTATCTCAATAATTAACTCAATAACACATTTAATGCATATTGTCGGTTTCATTTTATTTTTGACAGACCAAATAAGAAGATTTACATAAGATAAGCCTCCTCCCCATTATAGTAACGCACGTTTAGTTGCGATTCTGTAAATTTTTCTATATTGTGGTTTTTGTTTTTACTTTGATATATATATAGGTATTTGATTAATATAAAACAGACATAAAAACAATAAGCTTTACTTACAAGAAATTTATTAGGAATTATATGAGAAAAAAGCGGGTAAGTGGGTATATCATTCTGCTGTACATTAGGGGGTGGGGTGGACCTCTGACTAGGGTAGGTTAAATTTGAATGCAATGATAGGTATCATTGTATACGAAAAACGATTCTAAACCGAGACGGTTTATCTGTCTAGGATATATTATAGATAATTAAAAATTTTCAAATCTTAGATTTAAAAAGAAAATTTTTTTATGAATTCCTAGTTTGAAATAATTTGCGAATTTTCGTGATTTTTGTGATTTATTTATATAATATGTTGTCAAAATTCAAACTTTGAATGCTTGTAAAAAAAAATTGTAACTACGCATTTCTTTTATTTTTCAATTACTATTGTAAAAATATGATAGGAGCCATGTATTAAATTTTCAAAACTTAGATATAAAAGGAAAAATTTTATGAATTTCTAGCATAAAATAATTTATGAATTTTTGTGATTTTTACGTTTGTTGTCAAAATTCAAACATTGAATCCTTGTAAAAAAAAATTGTGACCATGAATTTATTCTATTTTATTTTTCAACTGCTATTGTAAAAATATGTTAGGAGTCATGTATCAAATTTTCAAAACTTAGATATAAAAGGAAAATATTTTATGAATTTATAGTTTAAAATAATTTGCGATTTTACGTGATTTTTACGTATTTTGTCAAAATTCAAACTTTGAATGCTGTTAAAAAAAATTGTGCGTATATATTTCATTTATTTTTCAACTGCTTAGTAAAAATATAAAAGAAGCCTTGTATTAAATTTTCATATCTTAGAATTAAAAAGAAAAACTTTTATGAATTTCTATCTAAGATAATTTGAACATTGCCGTAATTTTTACGTATTTAGTCAAAATTTGAACTTTAAATGCTTATAAAAAAAAAATCGTGCCCACGTAATTTTAATATTTTTCAACTGCTATTGTTACAATGTGTTAGGAGCATTGTATTTAATTTTCAAATCTTAGATCTAAAAAGAAAAACTTTTATGAATTTCTATCTAAGATGATTTGAACATTGCCTTAATTTTTACGTATTAATTAAGTTAATATTTGAACTTCAAATGATAATAAAAAAAATTTGCTTATGTATTCTTATAATTTTTTAATCACTATAAGAATAACTTATGAGAAACTTTGAATTCAATTTTCAAGTATTTTGATTGGGCCAAAAAAATTTGATCGACACTTAAAAAAAATTTTCAGAGAAATTGAAAAATTTCAGTTGTATATAAATATCTCAAAAAAAGTCAAAATATTTTGAAAACTAAATCATGTAAAAAAAATGTCAATCTAAATAACAGGTAAATTTTCCATGTATCTACGACTTATACTTTTTGAAGAATAACAAATGTATATAATCGTTTGAGGATAAATCGTTATCGTTACGCTATTTCGTAAAAATTTAAAATTCAAATGCACTTAAATTTTTTTCTATAATGATGCTTCGAGTTTGCTTTATAGCTACTTGAAGGAAAACTTATGGAAAACTTTGTGTTGTATTTTTAATCTTTAGTTATAAACACAAAAATTTTTATGATTTTTCAACTTCAAAATTACTTGCAAATATTCGACAGATTTCGTAAAAATTTGAACTATAAACGCTTATAAAAAAAAATTGTGACAGACGATTTTTAATTTGTTTTAGTTACAATAATAACAACATATAAGGAACCTTGTATTAAATTTTCAAGTTTTTTTGGTCATCCAACATTTTTTTATCGACACTTCAAAAAAAAAAAATTGTCAAAAAAAATCGAAAATTTCAGTGGTCTATAATGCAACAAGGATATTCACTTTTACATCGGAAACCACCCCCAAAGTTTGAAATTGTTGCATTATTTCGACTAGTTATGCTGTACACAGACACAAAAAAAAACACATATCATTGTAAAATCAATACATTCATCACTTCGTTCAGAATCTAATATCGGTAAGTTTGGAGGATAAAAAATACAACGAAAGGTATATTATATATTTTGATTATTTAATCTGCCAGTAGTCTGACAAAAATTATCTAAAAAAAAAATCTAAGTGGAGGTCGTTACGAGTGTAAAACTCTCAGTTGAGAAATTTTAAAACATATAATGAGAGGATAAATATAAAGAAGCAGCAGGACTGGTAGGTACTTATATTATTACAACTTAGAGTTAAATATTTTAAGAACGAAACTGAATTTTTACATTTTTCGGTTTAAATATAAGGAGATTTAAAAAAGAATTTTGTGTTAAAGTTGGCTCATGATGGTCAAAATGAATGTTTTGAATAATCTAATAGGGAAAAGTCGTATTATTATTTATTTACATGGACACAAAGGTATACATAGTGCTCATAAATAAATATGTAAATACAATTTTTATTTTCTAATAGCATAAACTAAAACCCAATGAAAAAAAAAAAATAGGTATAATATCTAAGAAGTATACAATACCATTTATTGAAATATAAAATGTAAGTACAGTTTAAAAACTCAAAAAGAAAAATAGCTTACATTTGAAAAACATAAGTTTGCATGTCTGTAGAATACTTTAGGTAGGTACAAAATGTATTAAGGATATTAAAATATGGTCTTTAAGTAGGTAGGTATATTTAAAAATTCTAAAATCCAGATTTTGAATGACTAAGTTATTGAAGAAAAAAAGAGTTTTTGTTAAACTTAGTGAATTATCTATACTCTGTATACCTCAGACTTTTATCCAAAACTATCTTTTTTGTACTTGTATGTGTGATATTTAATGAAAACATTTAATAAAATTATTTAAAAAATATCGGTTTTATTTTACCATAAGGTTATTTCAAAAATGTATAGTGTAGTGAATAGTGATACAAATTTTAGTGAGTTCGTAATAATTTTTCTCTTTGAATTTCGCTGGTATAGTCATGGAAGTACGTTTCCCTCCTTTTAAGATAGCCACTATAAATCGCATTATAATACAATATAGCTGTGCTATCCACCAGTGACTGGTTGTATAGTAACATTATTACCCGTTGTATAGACTACTCGTTCTGTTGTGTCGAAATTGACGGGCACCGCGCGTGAACGTCTTTTCGTTCAGTTTGTATTTTACGGCTCACGTGCCGGGGTTATTCTTGGCCGACGATGTTTTTCAATGATTAATTCAAATTTATAAAACAGGTGTTTTACTATATTATTTTTGTTGAAATAATTATGTCTTTAGTTAGTAAATATTTTTAAATCCTGTTTCATAAATGTTGTGATTTTTCTTTAATTTTTGTCCAATTCTTATAGAATTTTATTACAAAGTACATTTTATACTTGTAAAAAATTTACATTTCTTTAATTCCATTTATTCTGAGCTTAGAATGTACCGTATACGGTTGTACATAGTACCCGAAGACTCAGATACTTGCCAAGGCATGAACAGTGTCAAGAACTCCACTCAAACTATGAATATACACAAGGTATTTAATTTTATAAATGTCTATTTCTAAACGTGTTTATCACTATTACAACTATCAGTTGAATATTTTTAGTAATATATTTATCAAGTCTATAATTTAATAAGAATGTAGAAACAAACGTTAGGAATTAAAATATTTGTATACTCACACATAGCCCGAGAAAACAAATTTTTATTTTCCTATTATTTTTATTAATACATAAGTGTAAGTTTTAAATACTTATTAGAACTAGACTAAGAGAGAGTCTGAAATAATACTTAAAGAAATATACAAATTATTTTAATAAGTATTACAAATTTACCTTACAGTAAAATAGTTTAGTCTGATTCAATGTTAATTTTAAGTCTGATATTAATTAATAATTAGTGTTTATTTAAATTTTAGACTTGAGCATATTATAAATTTTAAAACATAGGTATTTCTGGTATTAATTGCATATGGGAAAGTTTATAAGATAGGTATACGAAATTAATAATATATAATTATATATATATAATATATATATATAATAGATACCCTATTTACCCTTATTTTATAAAATAATGTAACATGCGTAATTATTGAATACATAAGCCAAATATTGGGATTATAATCATTATTTTGTTAATTAAAATGAAGTACTATAGTAACAGTAATAGAAGTACCTATATCGGAATGGATTTTTATTTTTCACATTGGTTTACATATTTTTTTGAAATGTAGGTATACAATACATTGTAGTATTGACACAAATTTATTTGATGAAACTCATTAATATATTATATCAGCTAAATGTATATAGGTTGGTACCCAAAATATTTTTGTGTTGTAAATTGTCAGACTTTAACATTACCTAGATTTTAATAATCATTATTTACTTACAATTAATTTACTTTTATTATTATTATTTTTACAAGTAATATGCCTCAGTATATCATTAAACTTAAACTTTGGATTTTACGAGGAAAATATCGTTAGATTGGAAATCAAAAGAAAAAAGAAAGGTATTTTTTGAACAGAGAAAATCCTAAAACGAATAGTTTCCATTTAGACAAAATTATAGAGTAATAAAAGAGGTTATGAGACGAGAAATATTTAGGTAGACGTCATAACGAGTGTGAAATAGATAATTGATAATATAGGTGTATACAGATAATGAAATATCAATAGTAGACGATAGTACCAAAAATAAAAATGTGCGTAGGAAAAATGAAATCTGATGATTATAAAATCTAGGAAAACATTTAATAAACGTAGGATAATGGTATCATGTTAAAAAAGGATAAAATTACATATGTATCTAAATTGACTTATTCTATAGCTGAGTTTAACTAGGAAGAAAGTATATATCTGAAAAATTAATTCTTGTGGGATATTATAGAATATTTTTTCGTTTTTACAATATCATTGAATTGTATATTAAGTAGTGTTCCCATCATCTAGCAATGCAATCAGTAAAAAGAGTAAAATATAGGAATAATAACTTTTTCCCAACTATGTAGGCTGGAGCCCATTTTCTCTGTATCTACAGTTATTATCATAATGTATAATGTATTTTCAAGATATTGGTGGGTAGCAAAAATCGTGCGCCATCAACCTTTCACGGCCAATCGGTCATTTTAAACAATTGAATTATTATAATATTGTATTGTACTCTTTAATAGATATATCTTTAGAACGGGACTAATCCTACTCAGTCAATAAATGAGTATTATCATAATATTATTAGTATTTTAAATAAAGTCGTATTGTTCTATACTAAAAAAGAATATCGACCTCACTATACATCAATTATTTTACATGATAGGTATGAAATATTATAATTTAAAATAATATGGTGGTTTTGTTTTTTTGTGACGTGAATAAACTGTTAATACAAATGTCAATGCCGAAATGTGTATAATTATTGTCTTTAGAAATGAATAAGTTTTTAGTTTGAAACTGCTATTAAAACATTTCATTCTAAGTTTCATAAATTATTTTAAATAGGTACTTACTTATGTTTTAATGTTTTTATACCTACCTATAAATTATTCTGTGTCTTGGTTGATATTTATGCTTTTGCAAATTTTTAAACTTGTTTATTAAAAAAATAATTATGATTTTATTTATATTGGTGAATATATTTTGTAACGTTTCTTAAAATATTGTTATTTATTATTGTCTAAATCACTGTATCTTAATATTATAATACCTATATGTTATGAACTCTTATGTTGTTAAAATTAGTTTTTTATGGAAGTATCTGGTATGTATTTATTTTACGGATATTGTGAAAGGTAATGAATTAGCTATTGTCATGCAGCAGTAGATTTGGAGTGCTAAATTTTATTTTTATTATTTAGGTTCGCTGATTCATTGATCATTTGACATAATTATCAACTGTTTTGTTAATCCGAAAGGAAAATAATAATTGAAGTACACGATATTCGTGTGTTTAAATTGAGCGAAACTCTGAAATTGCGTCGTTGTGTATTGTGTAATCGTATAAGACAAGTGATAGTCCACTAGTCAATAGTCTATATACTATTCTATATTTATATATGGTACCCAATACCTATATATATATATATATATATATATATATATATATATATATATATATATAATATGATAAAACAACTGCCCATTGGATAAATCGCACAATATTCCATGATGAATCAGATTTATTTACTAATATACATAATTTATGAGTAAGAATGAGAGCGTATAACAATTGAATTTTTAAAATCTAAATGTCTGTTTGATCTGTATGTTTTATATTACTGCTTAAATTCGTATATACTATAACAATATTTTCCTTGCAGACTAATGTGTTGTTGAAACACGTTTAAATTTTATTTAGAGGGTTTTTCTAGCCATTATCTATCTTTTGAATTGAAGTATTGGGCATTTTTGACTATATGTTTTGGTTAGGTTAGATAATTTCGTATAAAGAAACCAGCTGTAAATAACTGTTTGATAAGTGAATAAGTAACTTATCGATTATCGATATTTCACAATTGTATATACTATTATAGACCAAAGGTAAAATATATATTATTTGTAGCATTATTCTTGTTGTTGCATTGTAGTGAAAATTATTATATTTTTTAAATGCCTACATACTTAAGAATAACTTTAATTTCATAAAAATGTTTTTTGAAGAACGCATTTACCGCAATTTATTATTTATTAAGTTTAGATTTAAACAATTCATCCATTAACATTATTACTGTCTTATAAACATTGCCTTTAGACGTTAGACTGGAGTACAATTATTTTTGTTAGAAATGTCCTTGTGTATAATTTCATCTATAGTGTGAACGACACGTGTCCGTTTTCTCTTTTCCGAACCGAGTTTTCATCTTCCAATTCTGTATTGTATTAAATAATAATGATCGACACAAACATTAATATAATAAAATACGTGTGTTACAATCTTCATTAAAATCCACTGACTGATTTTGATGGGTGAAAAAAATCATTTATATGTAAATTATTAATAATTTCAAAATGTAGTTTGAGACCCTATATTTCATATTGTAGATACCTTAATATAATTTGTTTATTTTATAAAAAATAAAATACGTTACTTGAGTACTGAATACTATCAGTACCAATACTGAAAATATATTGTATTATTATGTATTTAAATAATATTATTTTATGTTATGTGTCGGTATATCCGCACCTTGTTTAAAACTAATTAATTTTTATAAACGTAAGATTTAAATTTAGAAGCTTATGTAAAATTATCACATTCATAAAATGTAGTACATAAGGTTCTCGTTCTCTACAATAAAAACTTGAAATAGAAAATAAACACATAAAAACTTATAAAATATAATTTTAGCAGTTTAAACAATTTTTTTTTTAATTTGTGATTATTTTATACATTGATGTTGACCGATGATCTGCATGTTTACCATGATTTATGACTGTTATAGATTGTGTTAGGTAATTATTTTGATATTATTAATACAAATTCTCATACTTTTTGATTAATTATAAAAATTAAAAAAAACACACACATTATTTATTTTCTGGAAACTAGTACCGTTCTAGTTAATAGTTTAATTAATCATAAAAAAAGCCGTATATTAATTTATATGTATTGTTATGCAATCTTTAATATCAAATTGTTATTTTATTAATACTCATTAGATATACTGTATACATAAAAGATAAAATAGTACGTAATCGATTATTCTTTTGTTGACTATGAGATTAAAAAAATAAATATATATATGTATATATATTATATACATTTATATTGTTGTTCTTTTGAATGTCACAACTATCTGTAATCTAATTAGATGATCTATTATTGTATACATGGATATTTGTGAAATATTTTTTTCTATTGTAATCTGTTATTTGGTTTCTTGATTTTAAAATTTTACATCATTAAATGTTTTGATAATGTTAGTACGTTACCTAAATAGTAAATATATCATGTTAATTATCAAAAACTATAATTATTCTGATTATTTTAATTGACATGTTATACCAAATAACTATTATAATACTTTATAGACTATATAGGTACTTATCGGTATAATGTGTATAAATAATATAAAATTATATGGTTATTATTAATGCGAAAATATTTTTATTATTATTTTTATTTTCTGTTTCTTAAATTAAACAAATATAGTTTTTAATATACTTTATATAGTATAGACAATAGACTATAATTTATAGGTAATTTAAACTTTAAAGTATTAACATAAGCACATACACGATATACCTATTACCTAACCTAACCTACACAAATCGTGTATTTGCATGATTCAGTAATTGGTTTATTTTTATTTTCCTATTACATTTTAAATGAATTGTTAAATGGACAATGAATAATATGCTGTTACACAATCGTATTAAAATTAAATAGGTTTTATTTAATTATTTTCTTCCCCTACTGATTTTATACATTTCAATATTTGCTTCCGGTTTTTTTTTTACTATTGTATTTATTTTTCGGTTTTCCGTTCTTAACAATTTTTATTTACTCTTAAACCGGGTTTACACTACACCGTGTGTCGTGTTCCATGTTCCGTATGATTAATAAACAGGTAGGTAGATATATTAAAATGTTGACAACACGTTACCTACAAGCTGAATATATTCAACATATTATCCTAGCTACGAGTGCTACGACACTACGGGACAGTGAGAACCTGGCTTTATTAAATTTATATGCTAAGATCACTTATTTATGAACAGTAATTTTTAAATTCTTAACTTTTGAGATATTTTCTTGTAAAAAAAAAAAATCATGTATACGTAATATGTATCATAATATGTAAGTTCCATCACATTAGCGTACAACCACCTTTCGAGTTTTCAAGGGTACTACTTTTGCCCTAGCACCCGGAATTGAAGATAAAAATTATATGAACTTCCTTTTAAGTTAAGTCCTTTTAGGTATAAAAAAGTTGGTGTTGTAATATTTCATTACAAAATGGTTATCGACATTATATCCTGTGAAAAATTGATACAAAAATTCACACCTAATTAAATATACAATCATAAACAAATACAACCGATATAGACGTGTAGTGCATTTTATATACAATTTATACTTGTAATTGATTACCTACTTGTAAGATTAACATAATTCAACATAATCTCATTAGTATTTGGGATTAATAGTCTGAGAATCATATAATGGTAAATATTAAATTCTTAAATTATATACGTATAAGGTTTGAATTGAATCTGTTTCGCACGAATCTTAAGAAAGCGTATAATAATTGATTTAACTCCGATTAATACCAATATATTTTACTGGAATTATAATATTATAATATCTATAGATACTCTTCTGAATTACATGACGTTTTACTTTTTGTCGAAAAGACTGGTTTCAAAGAACTCAATTTCCCATCTAGTCCATCCAAATACAATTTTTATATTGGTCATTTCCAATAATAATGTTTAACCCCGTTAATAACAAATATAATATATCAGATACTTTTTAATATAATACTAACGCTTTATGTTCTGCTGTGCTCGTATATGTTTTTTTATATTGTTTATTTCGTGCAGTTCTATATTAGGTGTGTTTACCACTTAACTCTTAACTAATATTGAAATATTGCAACGTACCACCCACCCGGTATTATGTATATATATTATAAAAACAATACCGACATGACTTGCGCCGCTGTCGACGTAATTTTATTATTATATATTCGCATAAGATATCATATAGGCGACTTTATTAATTTCTAAAGTAGATTGAAACTTATGAAGCAATCAAAAAATTTAAATATTTATTTTTCAATATTACTTTATTTTTATTTCAAATATAGACTAATAAAATTATATTTTTTTCAATTTTGTAATCTCATTCTTTAATTGGCATTAGTATATTACTTTTGACACATTTGATAAATATTATAGAAATATTTTACTAAATTTCGTTTTTATGTTGCATATAAAAATGTTTATAGGTACATCTTATATTTATATCTATATTAAATCAAATTAAGTAAAATAAAGTAATAAATCTAAGAGAAATGTACATAAATTGTCGATGATTTATCAATTAAAATTGAACTTATAATGTCTTAATATATATTTTTTACTACATTATATGTAGGTAAACTATGATAAAATCTATAACAGAGTACGAACTGAACTAAAGAACATTGATTTTTATTTATTATAAGTATACCTATAACACATAAGTTGTTACAAAAACTTGATTTTCTAAGAGATTGCAGTCTCTATATATCCATTATTATTATATCAAACAAATGCATTTCGGTATTTTATAATTACAGAATACAACTCAAACAAGTTTTGTTTTTTGATAAAACGTTTCAAATATTTATACAGGCAGGACAGGTAGATATATACAGGGTGTCCCTCGAGGATTTACCCGTTGCGATATCTCATGAAATAATGGAGATATCAAAATTCTGGTTTTATAATACGATTCACAGGGATATGAACTACAGTTATTTCATTTTTAAATTTATTTTTATGTTTTTGTAAAAAATGTGAAAGTATGGTTTTTATTTAATTATTTTCAAAAAAATTAAAGATAGCCATTTTGTAGAGTTCATTTTTCTGAAAATATTGACGTTTCAAAATGTTATTTTCATTAATTTCCTGATTTTAATATTTTTTCTAGTTTGAAGAAATAAAATATGATTATAACTATTATAGGAACATGGAAGGTATTTGGTCGGACGTATGGGAATGTGCGCGACGCGGCAGGTCACATGTTTGATAACATTACGGTGTTAAATAATTCGCAGTTTTTCTCGAAACTAAAAAAAAATGGAATTTAGGAAATTAATGAAAATAACATTTTAAAACGTCAATATTTTCGAAAAATAAGCTCTACAAAATTGCTACCTATGGTCAATTTTTTTGGAAACAATTAAATAAAAAAAAATATTTTTTAATATTTTTACCAAAACGTTAAAATAAATTAGAATATGAAATAATGGTAGGTAGTTATTATCCCCGTGAATCTTACTACATAACCAGAATTTCGATATCATCATTATTTTGGGAGATATCGCGATGGGTAAATCCTCACGGGACACCCTGTATATATACATTCCATATGCATAAACATATACATATACAATACTAGCATTTATATTTTACAGACGGTTATTACAGTTTATCATGTAGGCCAAAACTGATGCATTTTTAAATAATGGTACAGAAAAACAGTCTATAGTATTATTATGATTGATGGCAATTTAGAAGTACATATTTTTGGTCTGTGGCTTCAGAACTGGATTACGAACAAGCACGTCAAACGGTGCATATATTATATTGTGTTGATTCTAGGGCAAGTCGTTTTCGATTATTATAATATAGTTAAATCATACTAGGTACGTTTTTTGTATTTAAAAATAATCTTCTAAAATAGTATTTATATTAAGATAACTATTATTTTTTATTTTTTATTAATGCGTAAAAATTACAAAAAAAAAAATAATAATATTTTGAAATTTATTTTAAAAGATCTAGTTTTATTACCATAAAACACTCTTTGGTTTATATTGCACAAATGTTATAAAGTTATAACAAGTTATAAATATCTCAAAATTTGAAAATCAGAATTTAAATAAATTATGTTTACAATTAATAGATAGTATTATGCAGTATTTAGCATACTTAAAAGTTAAAGAATTATTCGATATGAATTGTAAATGTATATATTAAACACTATACGTTTTTACAATATAGTACATATTTATATGCTGTATGTGTTGAATTGCGCTAATTTAAATTTGAAAATTATTTTAGAAAACTGAAAATTAAATAATTTAGACAGAACGAATAAGTGTTAAAGACTACATCTGTTTTGGCACATGTTAGTGCCATTTTAAATGGTTTATATTAACCCTAATACACCCTAATTCTCAGAGTTAGGGTCGCGTATCTGTCCTTTTTTCGAAATATGATCGGGAAACTCGTTTAAGGGTAGAAACTACTATAATAGTAATATATAGACTGTGTCACTATTTAGTAGGTACTTATTGATATAGGTTGACTTAGTGTTCATTTTGGTAGTGTTAATATTAGAGTAAATAGTTTCTAATGATTAATGTAAATAAAATATGAACAAATTCTTAAATTAACATTATTCATCTTAGGTATTTTGTAAATGTGCAGTGCATATTAAATTTTTATCTTTTACTGGCTTTGATTAAATTATTATTCAATTTAAAATGTTAATATATAAAATATAATGTACATTCATATGTAGTCATTTCGTTTAAAAGAAAATCGTTTGTAGAATTAATTGATTTGATTTCGTATAAAACATTTAAAATTTAAAAGATATTATTTTTGAAAATCCCTGTTTTTTTAAATTAAAAACAATATTTAATGAAATTAAATATACCACGTAATATCGTGTATTAATACTAATTTATTATAATTTCATGTATTCAATTTAAAATATTTTTTCACATATTCATTAAAATTCCGATGCAACAGAAAAATATTTTGAGTACCTTTTCAATTTATAACAAAACAATTTAGTTCAACTTTGGGTTAGGTTTATAATGGCAATCCGTCGATCTTATTGCTGCAGATATACCTTATAACCTTATTCGTATGCACTAAACGTATTATTACATCATCATGAATAATATAATTTACTGCCTGTATTAAATTTTGATATTTAGATATTAATTATTAATACGAATGTGACTTGTGAACACTTGTTTTTGCACCAGAATTATTTATTAGTTTTTAGTAATTTTGAATGAAATAATTGTATATTTCATGTTTTTTGGATCATTAATTAATTGTTAGTAAATTGACTGTGCAATTTGTTTCAATGCGAATTATATGAAATATATATTAGCTTAATTTAAATATGTATATGTATATATTATGTATATTTTCGTTGAAAACAATTAAGATAATAATTTTGGTACATATTTTAGAATCATTTTAGGGAAAAAAAATTATTAGATATTTCGTAATTATATATTTATGTAAAATTATACATTCATTACATTAATGTTTTTGTACTTGAATCATTTCAAAAAATAATTTAAGTTAATTTACAGAAGATAAATGTCATTTAATTACATATGTTTTGATACGATTTATTTTATTTATTAATATGGACTATACCTATATAGTTATAAAATAAAGTGATTTAGTTACAACATAAAATTAAAACATTTTTCTTATCAATCCTGATTAACTTAAAAAAATATTTTTTTGGAACTACTTTGGATCGGAGATTTATTATTTTAATGTATTATTTGAATTTTATGAATTTAAATGATGGCATAAGGCCCGCTTTATTGACAACCCATAACTCCTATAATACGTATCACATGTTTTCTTGACACTTGACTGAATACTTCATAGAGACTTCAATAATTGTCCTATATGTTTACGAAATTGTCAACACCTATGTTTGTACGTTTGTCAGTTCAGTTAGTGTAATAGAAGTATTTCTTATTTACTTCCTGTATACTTATAGTTATATATAACCATTAATACCATCACATTGTCTTCCGGACACCGCTACAGAGTTATTTGCCTTATCCTTCTCCTCTATGTTTTTTTTTTAAAATAATTATACCAAATTTTAAATATTATTTTTATTATATTGATTTTTCCCTACTGCTCTAGAAATAGGCTTATGCGTAGAAAAATTTGTTGTTATACTTTTTATATTGAATATTTGCTTATATAATTAACTTTTTTTTTTTTAAACATAAGACATTTCTAGCCTAAGGCTATCTAAATCTATGGATATTTTACAATTTACATAATAGTTTTAACATTATAACATGATTATACTGAGGATAATATTAACAATTGGTAATTTTAAGATTCCAATAATATTCTGATATTTACATATTTACAGTAGTATAACTTTAAGTACTTAACTATACTTTCAAATTGAGACTAAGTCAGTCCATAAATAAACTTTGATTTTAAAAATGTGTAAAATAAAATCCAATTTTAATTTTAAAAAGAATATTATAAAAATCATTCCGAAAATGTATTATAAGTCTACGTAAAAACTTGAAAATTGTATTTTTGGGGGGAAGGGTATATGTGCGTACATACCAGCATCACTTCCTCATCAAACTTAAATGCCACATTATATTTTGCATCCGATAGTCATATTGTCAGTGTTCTATCACCATTCACCTCGAGCGGTGACATCATTGTTCCCTT
This sequence comes from Diuraphis noxia, assembly GCF_037042655.1. Classification (NCBI taxonomy): domain Eukaryota; kingdom Metazoa; phylum Arthropoda; class Insecta; order Hemiptera; family Aphididae; genus Diuraphis; species Diuraphis noxia. The sequence goes on from NW_028301713.1 coordinate 14,408,155, forward strand.
CGCCGGGTGGTTAGTGCTGACATCGGCCGGCAGGTCGCGCGTTATGTACTGAATAAAAATAACCCACGCTGCGTCCGACATTGGCCCCGCGCGTAGTGCCGTACTGAGCCGTAGTCACTACTCACTAGTCGTGCGTTCGTGTTCGTGTCCGATGCATCTGCGCTGTGCTTGTGAAACTTAAAATGTTTTATGTAGTGTTCAGTGCATAGTATCATATTGTAGACTATAACAATATAGATACTGTCGTCTATTATTGTATTATTCGATAAACGGTGATAGACATCGCCCACGTCGTATCACTAATTGATGTCCTGCTTCGAATACTATGTAAGTTCATAGCGAGTTTGGTCGAAAGAACGTCGTTTTTGAAGACGACCACCTGCAGTATTTCGGACAATATTATAAATCTTTGTGCGTCGTCGCCGAAATCTCCGTCGTATGCGTTACTTACCTTCCCTCCCTCTATTTGGGTATCTGTTGACTTAGAGTCGATCCGCGGTGTATGCACGATGTACGTTTTATTTCTTTTTAAATTTTACGACTTAAGAAATATTCGATATTGTTTCGATGTTATCACTGAAAACAGCTCATGTAATATGAACATTATATGATACTATAACATATGATACGCGGTAACATCATACAATTGTTTGTACGTTTTTATTTTACCAGGCAGGCACGTCCAGTACATTTTCTATCGGCCGAGATTTCAAGTGTGTAAGATATTAAGTGACGTTTTTCGAGTGGTGTGTATGCTGCACACTATACCATCGTCGTATTATACTCGTATATAATATTATACGTGTGTGTGTGTGCTTGTAATGCTTTTATGTATGAGAAAAAGTGATTAAATTAATTGTTTTGGGGATGTATGTATGATGATTATCGTGACTAAATATTAGTTTTTCTTGAATTTTTAATATTCTATCTTTATATCGTTTGTATTTCAACACATTTTGAATTCACGCCTATTTTTGTTCTTATGCATTTATCCTCAATAGCAAAGATCTGAAGACCGAGAGTATCATAATCATCACTCAAAATAGGTATCATTGTCAATATGTGGCTGTGATAGATTCTGATACATTAGGCATTGCATGATTAATCGATGATTTATTCAAAATGTGTGTAGAATGACACAGGACGTTAGAATTTAAATTCAAGTATTACATTGCTCAATGTCATAAGGTAATATTATCCATGTTTCCTCTTTTTTTATAATATATTATATCTGTAGGTATATCTTGGTATGTTATAATAATATGTACCTATAAGTAAAATATTTTCACAATTTCAAATAAAATATAAGTATAGTTATTTAATACGAACATTAGCATTTTATAAACTATAAATATTATTTTTGATAGGAGTTTCTTTTCCATTGTGTATTAAACTGTATACGATTAATTATAATGCGTCCGTCGACAAATGTATCTTACATATTATTATCATAAGTATTGATTTACATTAAATATCTTAAGTAACATATTAAATGTAAATTAATACTCGAAGTCAATAAAAGTAAATTTTCTAGACCAAATATTTTTGTCCTATGTTTATAATTCAAGACCGTGCCTAGCGCGTTTGTCTCAAAATGTTTCAACTTTTTAATAGTAAAACATATATTTTTCTTTTAATTTAAATATTTAATTAATAATTATGATATATTGTTTAAGGTTATATGGGCCCCATTTAATTGTTCTTAACATTTTTGCTCATATTTCTCAATACTATGTGAAAGGTGCGGAACCGGTTTTCGCGTGACATTTCCGTAGAGAATGAAACTGGGCGGCAAAACCCTAAACATTACTAGTCTATAATAGCTGTCGAATTGTATTTGATTTACACGTTTACAAGTTCACTATCATTTTCTTACAGCTGATAGTGATTTTTATTTTGTCTTAATGGCCGAAAGCTTTTAAATGTTATCTTTTATATTTTTCTTCCTATGTCATAGTTCCTGTACATTCTGTCGTATTAATTTATTATTCCGATCATTGCAAACATGTGTAGGAAATTGTTCTATATTTATTTGTTTTACCCATCTGTTTATTGAGAATATACAGGGTGCAACAGAAAGACCTGACAAAAAAAAAAAAAAAAATATACAAATTAAACGTATGACAAAAATTGTTGATATTATATGGTCAGCGAATTCTCAAAAATCATCCTTTTAAAAAAATTATTACGTTCCAAATTGATTTAACCAAAATAATATTGAATTTTAAAAAAATACTAAAAAATAAGCTACTTGATTTAGATAAATATTTTTACCGTTAAAATTATTATTAAAAACAGATTCACAAATATACTATATTGACTATATAAACATTTTTTTATTAAATTAAATTTTTTTTTATTTTCAGTTCTAAAAAAATAAACACGAAAAAAATGTATCATACACGTAGCGCTAAAGTCACTTAATGAACAATAAATAAATAAATAAAAAATATTGATTTGAACAAAAATTATTCCAAAAGTCAGTTCAATCTGTTACACTTTGTATATTATACTACCATTTAATGTACCATTTTAGGTATATCTTACTATAGAAATAAAATAACATTTGATTTCGTCTCAATATTATTATAAATATTAAAGAATTTATAAATTCGAGGAAAAATTGAGTAGGTATACTATTCGATTTTATTGTACATAATTATGTATATTATACATATTTTCTTCTTCTAGACCACTAGACCAGTATTTTTTTTTAAAACTATTTTTAATGTATCATATTTTTTAACTCAACATCTGACTTGCAACGATTTTATAGCATTATAATGCTATTAAGTGTTCTCTGAGTATCATTAAATTGGCTTAAGGGTCTTCGTAACCGAAACAATCGATAATAATAATTTATATGTCAAGTTTTAAACTTAATTTCAAATTAAATAAATACATAATATTATTTTTAATGAGATCTTGTTAGATAATGTATATTTTTGAACAATAATAGTAATTTATAGTATTAAAAAGTCATCAGTTCACTATTATATTATATTGATTATAATATTGATGTTAGTCATTTTTATTTTTAATCAGGTCCTCATTTATTCTTATATTTATCTTTTCACATTTAATAAAAATGAATTAGTGGATCATAAAACATATTTGTTTTTTAAAAAATTCTTATTCTAGCATTTTTGTTGGTGTTTTATCTGTTTGGCCGAATAAATACAATAGTCATATATTTCAAACCATTTTAATGGCGTTCAAATTGTCGTTAGCAGTTTTTAAAAATATATTAGAAAGTCCGAAGTGTACTCACAATAATAATTCATGAATAACAAGAAGGACGCTGGACCAGGATATTTGATATGTGTATTGTTCCTTGAGGATTCGTTCCCCAGTCGGCCCCTTTGGTTGATTGCGTGCAAAAATTATCAACTGTCTGTTTTACAAGCCCTAAACTACAAATTATTTTGTCAAATAACAAAAAGTGAAGCAGCTATTCCTATAAACTTTAGGAATATGAATATAGTCTAAGTAGGTATAAAGTCTTTTAAATGACAAAGTATAATGATAAGTATGTAGGTCATCCGAAAATGTCAACAACATGCTCTATTATTGAATAATAACTGATATTGTGACATTTTACTTTCCTATCTCTGTTCAATAAACAAACAATATAGTATAAACTAACATGAATAATTTTTTTGTTAACTAAGCTAAAGTTTGAAGTATCATTGTGTTTCCAAGTTCGATATCACTTTATACAACACGTATATCTGTGTAATGGAGACGTTATTTTTGCGTTTGATTTATACCTAATTAATTTCTATCCACGTGAAGGTATGTATATTGTTCGTCGATGTTTACATAATTAGAACCGATATTTTATATTGTATCGCGAAGAACTATAATAAGGATAAAATTTCTATACCTTTTAGTGTTCGCTAGTTCATTATACATAAAACTAATATTATTCAAGTTTTGTGATTCATTTTTCTTTTTTGTAATCTTTCATTTTTTTCAGACCATGTAAATTCTTGTTCTTCTAAATTTTCTTTTATGTGAATCTAAAGTAATTTTATGCTTGTGTAAATCCTTATAAAACAATAATTTGATGTTGTGCGGTGAGAATTGTAGCTTACAATTTCAAGACTTTGTTTTTAAAAATCTTATTTATAATAGTGCGATGAAAAATGATTATAACTTATTCTTGAACGTTTATTGTAGAGCGTATAATGAGCACGACATGTGCCCTTTGTGATCAAAGAAGAATGGAGCGCCTTTCTTTTGATGACATTATAATTTTTGTTTTTGATAATTCATGCGAACCGTTATTATATCTCTGCTTACGTACATATACCGTAGTTTTGACCGATGGAACATAATAATTTTGTTAGACGTTATAAAACGACCCGACGCACGACGATGGCGACGACCAAAATAGAGAGAGACACTGCGCTGATTTGGACCCGATCCACTACAGGACTTAATAATTTTCTTTTCGCCTTTGTTTCTGCCAAAGTGTAAAATTCCATGCGTCCCTTTTACAGTTGTAAAATTTGATCATCGGCCATGAACTCGTGTTTCCCGCCATTGGCCGCTCTAACGTTGAAAGATAAACGCCGAAATTCCGCTTATTTGGAGACCACCGGAAATCAAACCAGTGGAAAACCTAACGTTATTCAAGACATGGAAATGTTTTATATAAAGCAAATTGCTCATAATCTTAAGGTAAGAACCAAAATAAATTTCCAAAAACATTTTAAATGGATATACATAATGTTTTAGTGACGAAATTGCTTTAACGGTTTAACGCATATCTATTGAAAATACATATATACGTATATTTATTTATTGTACTTTAAACATAATATTATGTAATAAAAATAAGATCTATTAAATTACATAACAATATACGTTAATCGTTTAAAATGAATGACGAATGTACAAAAAGGAGAAAATAGATAATCACTACAGTTTTAGATGTCGAATATGCCTCATTATTGAGTAAGCCACCGTAATATATTATAAACAGATCGTTTTCTGAACGAAGTCTGTCAGCTTTATTAATAAGTATATTTTATTATTTTATGATATATTGATGTACTCATATCGCTATTAAAGCAATTTATTTTACTATTATTATATGATAGGTTGAATTTATTTTTGCCAAAAACAGCATTTAAACATTTCATTGTGCGATTATAATATTATTATTATATTTAAAGTAGATACCCATGAATATGACTTTTCATTTATAACAAAATAACTTAAGATATTATTCTTCGGATCAATATATAATTCTGCCCATATTTAAACTTCAATTGTCCATAAAAAAAATCTTAAGCCTTAGCTTTAAAAAATTATCTACAAGGTATTTTATAAATTTTACAAAATTCTAACTTTATATTCTTTAAAAAAAAATACTGTTATTATAAATTATATTTTGATATTTTTAATTTGTTTATTGTATATTATAACGACTTATATAAGTAACCTTGTATTCAATTTCTAATCATATTATACAGGGTGATTCTTTTAAGTGGGTACACTAATTCTCCCGAAAAGTATTTACTTTTTTCAAAATATTTTTTTATATGGTTTCAAGTTGTTAAAAAACCAACGTTTTTATTAAAAAATTATATTTTTAACATTTTTTTATCCCTATAATTTTTTAAGTATTTTACTTTTTTGAATGACAACATGTAATTTTAATTTGATATTCCAAAACAGAATATTTTTCTAAGTAATTTGTTATATAAAAATTGAATTTAGGGCAAGTAGTTTACAAGATATAGGTATTTAAAGGTTAGATGAGCGAAGTGCAGTGGTACGGGGTTACCCCGCAAAATGTTTGTCCACTACTCCGCTTGTCTAAACTTTAAATACATATAACTCATAAACTACTCGTCCTAAATTCGATTTTTTACGTATCAAAATACTTAGAAAAATATTCTGCTTTGGAATATGAAATTAAAACTCTATGTTCTCATTCAAAAAAGTAAAAACTTAAAAAATGATAAGGATAAAAAATATTTAAAAATATAATTTTTTAATAAAAACGTTGGTTTTTTAACAACTTGAAACCATGTAAAAAAATATTTTGAAAAAAGTAAATACTTTTCGAGATAATTAGTGTACCCATTTAAAAGAATCACTCTGTATATACTACTTATGAATTACTGTAATTATCATTTGCGAAAATTTTTTTTTGCACCAGCGGTTTTTATATTAATATTGATAAATAACTATAATAGGAAGTGGTTAATGATAATAATTTTTGACAATACACAGCATAGTACTAGCATATATATTATATAGACGTATATAGTTGTCTGAATCCCAAATAAATATAGTAAATTATTAAATTGTTAAATTATTTCTCGCATAAATCGTTCTATTTTGTGATAAATGTATAATAATTCATATTATGGCATTGTGATTGGCATCATAATTTATGGCCATCATATCATAGCCTAATGAAGATATTATGTGATTCATAAAGTTTCATAATATTATAAATAACAGCAATAACTATTGAGCTCATGACTATCTGTTTAAAAAATGACGATTTAATGCAAATCTTTTGCACATACACTACATATTTACCTGCTTATCGTTCCTTGTCCTGCTATATTTCTGGATAACATTTCAATTCTTCCCCCCCCCCCCAATCTGTTTAATATATAGGTAGGTATAAAATATATTGACTATCGTCTAACTTGGACTTTGGTTGCATCACATTAAAACCAAAAAATGGCTAATACCAGTTGACTCTTTAAGGCTCTTAGGTGTTTTAAGCTTCTTTTTCAACCTTAGCAACCTCTAACAGGGTGGTTCTCTCATGAATTTCGTTTTGGTTCACGTAAATCAAATAATTTGTTGTTTATATAAGCTAGGGGTTGTCATCATTAGTTACAGAAAAATATTATGTTTGTATTACATTGTCTCAAAAACTTATCGGCCGATTTTGATGAAAGGTTCAGAGACTAGATTTTGTATGTTTGTAGATTTGAAAGTATAGTAAGTGCTATATTATCCAATCTCGGCCGAACTAGTTCACAAAGCAAGGTACACTATAGTAAGTACACTATTACCGTTGCCGATTTGCTCGTGTATTGAAATGTACACCTGCTAGAAGCCTGGAACTGAGATACAAAGATATAGTTCTTTATTTTTTTGTTCGTCCATTTTTCAGTAAAATGTTTGTATATAGTACCTATATTATAATATATATTTCCGTTATCGTAAATAGTAATCGTATAATATGCAATTTCTGCATTTAGTAGTTTACAAGATTAGATTACTGTATTTTTTACTTGGTATCTAATTTAGTATAAAATAGCTTCACAATAAAAAATGTTTATCAATTGTTATTGATCATTTACTTTGTATAGTAATGTTTGTAGTGATCATTACTAATTGACCAAGTAAAACATTACTGTGAAGATTATGATCATTAAAGTCACTATTATCGGAGATTTTTGCACTTGTTTGGTTCTTTTCTCCATAAATATAATGATTAAGAAACAAGGGTAATAATTTATAATTTAACCTATAATAAGACTTGTATAAGTGTATATTATATACTTCTTTTTTCGTGTTATTATGCGTGATAAATCGGGATGGTTAGTTATGCATGATATTTACGAAATAGTACAGTGTTTTTTTTTTTTTTTTAAATTTAAAAAAAACCTGTACCCATCGTTGTTTGTATTTCTATTTTTTACACTGCGAAAAAAATCTCTCTTCTCCAAAAGAAAATATGATATTTCACAATATATTTATGTATCTCGCTATTCCCTCGTTGCATACTGATAATAAAAATACGTCTTGTTCGCGATATTTTTTTTTTATACTTTTATAATTATGTATATTATATCTTTATTTTTTCGTCGTCGCAATATCTCTCATCGTCGCGTTTAGTGATCCATTTTTTTTTCTTTTCGTTCTCGTCCACGCGGGTACGGTCCGGCCAAATTCGCCATGCCTGTTGTAGACATCCATCGGCCGCAGAGTTTGTAAAATGATAATGGGAAAAAACCCGTTATGATTCGTCAAACCATTATCGTCGTAGGTATATTATGTATTATTATTATTATTATTATTGTTACATACGATCACACGAGTTGATCGCCACGGCCCCCGTACGGACACTCAACAATATAATATTATATACGACGTACCTATGCGTGTTATAATCGTCGTTCATCGCCATCATCGTATACGTTATCGGCACAATGGGAAGGTTTCTGCGCTGGACAATGCGCCTCCGATTTTTCCCGGACGCACGCCGCAATATTGGTAGGCACTCGGTACATAATATTATAGTCAGTCACCTCGGCGATAAACTCTCGTGACCGGAATTTCCGACGGCCAACTTGCTGCAGCCGAATGCAGGTTTATTGTTATTATTATATTATATATTATATATTATAATATATTGTTGTTGTTATCATTATTATTCTTATATAACACAAAGCGTTCATTCGCCACTGGGCAGATATTGCTGTACAGCAGGTCGTCAAGACGATTACTAAATTACTGGTGGAAAAATATTATATAGTACACATCATGCCTTCGTTTGATGAAATTTACTCGTTCAAGATATTGCTCGATAGTTTGCGACGGAACATACGCCTATGGTGATGACCTGTGTATTATAGGCACGTGTATTGATTGTGTGTGTACCTTATATCGCATATATATCCACAGTTTATTACGTGCCATTAATTTTTGTAATTTATTTTAAAATGTGCCCGGGATTATATTACTTTATGTTCATAACGTGGCCCGCGAACAAACCGTTATTATATATTATTATTATTATTATTAAATATTATATTAGACGGCACGTATTCGATTTCCGTAACCCTTTAATTAATACCTTCAAATAATATCGTTTTGCCGCTGCTGCACCGTTATTGCATTAGTATATTATATATTACTATAGTAATAAATAATAATAGTAATATATAACCTATTTACTGCGCAATTTGATGCTCCTGCGTAGATATTATTAAACGTATTGGGCGCAAATCAATTGTTTTGCTACTTTTTTTGTGCGTGACATCGCGTTAACCGAGTTTTCAAAATGTAGATACTAAGTACACGTGTATTATACAGTTGTTGTATATAAAATAATTAAAAAACTTAAAATTGGTATCGAGAAGACAAAACGTGTTTTGTAATGAGTAATGAGTTTGTATATAAATCGTAAATAATATACAATATATAGGTTAGGTTATAACCTAACCTATGTAATAATATATATATATTTATTAAAAAAACGTTAAAACACTCAGTCATTCATTATGTTATTCGAATAATATTAAAACCCGGAAACTATAATATAGTGGCACCATCGTAATAACCGGTATTGAATATGGCAAATATGTAATAGGTAGTCACGCTAGTAAAATATTTGATAAGACATTTTTTCACCATATCTGATCACCAAGCAGTTAAAATTGAATGAAATCAAAAATAAAAACGAAGATACTACATTAGTTCATTAGTATATTTATATAGACATATTATGGTAATATTTTTGTGAAATTCGACTTTTACTCAAGTAAATACTAAACCTTAGTTGTTAATAGTTTTATCTTATATATATTTACGATATGCTCGTATGTGTTACGACTGTTACGAGTTATGATTTTATGAGCTCCTAATAACTTAACTACTACCGACAAACCACTTTCAGACAAAATATAGCCCCCCAATCAACCTAGCCGATTGTAGAATTGCGTGATGATTTTAATGGTTTATTATTAGCGTATCATTACAAGTTTAAACACTATATAAATTAGGTATATGCAAATATTGCACCACGTCCAGCCTGATTTGAATTTGACTATTCAAATTTATCACTAAGTAAAATGTCTTCTTTATATCGTATTAATACATTTAAAATGTGTTTATTTTATAGTTGATAATATTTATTTAAAGATATTATACTAATTTTCAAATTATTAAATGTTATCAACTATAAAATATATACATTTTAAATATTTTAATTTAAAAATTAGTAATATCTTTAAATATAACTTACATAATATGCCAACTCTTTATTTTTACTGTGTATTACAAAATGTCAACATTTAAAATTACATAATGCAAAGTTTTTATAATCGTTATTTTTTCAATAGGGTAGCAACAATAAATGTATCCAATTGTTAAAAAATATTATGTTTTAGAGTTTATTTTAACCATATACGCTTATCTCTCTCTCTCTCTTTCAATCCATCTATTTATCTAATAGACTTATATCAAAATGTCGTTGGTATTCATTCTAGAATTCTAGATATCAATTACTCATTTAGAAATCATAACTTATTTCTTTACACGTTTCTGCTATATCCAGTCACGCTACTGCTTTTTACAATACTTTCCATTTGAGTTACACATATGCTATATGTACAAGTCCGAGGTCTGAGATATCATTCATCCACGTTCAATTGTAACCATCTATTGTGCCGAATTATTTGTGGCGATACTCTTAATCGATGAAGACATTAAATTATATACACGTATCGAGTCGAATATTGTATGATTCTGCTGTTGTTACGTCTTGCTTGTAGATGTACATAGGTTCTTATTTTAATTTTATAAATTTATTTTTAATGGTTGAAAAAAAAATAAGCATTAATATGTATTTCAGTTTTTGTCCAGTCCTACAGCAGTAATCAAATAACAGATTTTTTTTTTCGATTAAATCATACAATTAGATGATAACAGAATTTGCTTCAATGAGTGGATGCATATGTTAAGGAGTAATTATTGTATCCACGATAAATTTGTGCGGACCGTTTCCGAACCATCTCCTTTTATATGTCATTATTATTAACACACTCGTAATTAATCAAAAAACAACTGATGTTGGTGAGTCATGTGTGGCATATTGCCCAGTCACAGTTACAGTGGTAGACATCGAATAAGCATATAGACGCAGTATATATCTAATTCTCTATAAACGAAAAAAAAACTAAATAGAATCAGTTATAAAAGTACCATTTTGTCTCCTATTACAAATTCTGATTTCCTTTTTGTTTAAAAATATATGCATATGTCATCAGTAATTTCATTATTTGAACCTTTACCGCTTTATCAATTTGTATGTGTTGTTTGTGTGGAAAAAAACGTCTCCAATGTTCTTTTATCTGTCACGTTTTCCCAATATTATTTTACTGTTATTGCGGTCTGTGTTCAAGTTTGCGGCAATCGATGGTAAATAAATGTTATGTTTGCTATTTCATATTTTTCTTATATCTATTGATTTGTCTGTACTAATAACTCAAATGTATTCCAATTTTTAACCTAAGTAGGTACACATTAATATTTGTGCTATTTACTGTTGAGAAGTTAGCGTATTTTTTCTGTTACTTACCATGCCATACCTTAATTTTTTTTAAATGTATGGTGTTGTGGCTGCAGTCACGCGATATCAGTACGCACAAGCCGCTGTCACTATAATAGTTCCCATATGGGTGATCATCCGTGTTCTTGATGGAAAAAACCTTGCCACACATACACGTGTTGTCAACCTACCTTATACCAACCCTACTTATTCTTTCCTTAACCCCTACAATAGCTAATGGCCATAGTTATCGAGCTCGAAATCAATAAAAAAAATATTCTAATAAATTAAATTATAATTATTAAACTATTACATTTTCGAGTTGTCAAAATATATAGGTACCTAATAGATTAATTCTTCAATACCGTTTTCCCTATTATTTTAAATTGAACTATGATCATATAGATAAAACTTTATTACTGTTATATCGTAAATTGAATGACAAATGTAAGTGAATCCGAGCTAATTAAAATATTTTATACAATTCCATAATAAAGGTTCTGGTAGGCGTTGAATCTTATAAAAATAATAATTACATCTAATTAAATAAAATAATTTCAAAACATTAATAATCAGACTATCTGCAAACGAATTTGAGGTTGAATCTAAATAAAAAATGCTATTATTAAGGTGATCGCTACACAGACACATCACCAATTGCAGGTAGCAACTACCTATTTAGTAAGTATACCAATTATAAGAAGGTTTTTCTGTACTTTTTTATAATCGTGTCAGTTATTTTATTGAGATTTCTTCTTATACATAGTTCTTTATACTTTATAGTATACTAATTTGTATTAGGTACAAATTAATCGCTAAGGACTGTTTTTTTTTTTTTAAGTTTATGTACTGGGAGACAACAGAACTTCTATCATTTTAAATAATTTATTATTACTTGTCACTCATTATCCATATTGTAAAAAACAATAAATAAAAAGTGAACAATTTTATGGGTTTTTTCTCATTACACTTCTGTATGGATTAAACAGTGTATAGTATATAAAATGCTACCACTCTATTTTTTTATTTTTTTTTTTTTGAAGTAGAGCCGTGGTGGTGCCACACGTGTTTTGGGTTTTAATCATCTGCGTACCTACCTTCGTATATATGAAGAGCCCACAGATGTCACAGTAGACACGTGCCTAGACGATACAGGATATTGGTGTCGGCGCTTTAACTTCCTGTAACCGTATACTTCTTATTCCTGGACCACCCTATTCTTACGGGATGTTCTCTGTTCTGAAAAATAAAATACGGGAACATTGTTTTGAGTTTGTAGGTACCTAAATATATGATATTCATTGTTCATTTTACCGCGCGATATTAATTTATCATAGTACCCAATCTTAATTATAAATTAATATTGTTTGAAATCCATTGTGTATTAGAGTTTGTAAATATCAATTAAAAAAATATATGCTGTTTTGGTATTGGTATTTTGTTAGTTAATTGTTTTTGAAAAATGAAGACAGAATGTTTTAGAATAAAATAAAATAGTAAAGATCATCTTATTTAAAATAGAATTTTGAAATTTTGAAAAAATAAAATATGTAGCCTAAAATTATATATCTAGCACACATTAAAAAAAAAAAAAAAAAATTATACTAATAGTAATATTATTATTATTACAATTATTATATATTAATATATTAAGTTATAATAAGTGGTTTAACTTGATTATAACTAGGTTATACTCATTACTTAGGTATTATTACCAGTGTTTATATGTCCCTAGTAAAGTAGTAAAAATATTAGGCCATAATAAATAAACTATTATTTCCCTTATAAAATAATAAGGTACTTAATTTATATTATACCTAAACTATATACCATATTATTTATCTAAATTTAATTTCACACTGTTAATAAAACACACATATTTTACAGCAAAAATGTTTCTATGCAATATTATATTATGCTTGTTTATGACGAATGTGAAATCGTTATTTATTTTTATTTATATACATAATATTGTAAATTAATTTTGTAGTACACCCTCGTCACCCTCCACTGTAGTGGCTGTTGGTAGTGATGATTATTTGTAATACACTTATGACCTATTTGGTTATATGCACGTCTATAAGTATTATATTTTAAGTTGTGTACATTGAAATAGCCTTTATAGTATCAACTATTATAACAGCTAACTTCCTACTCTGACCTTTTCGTTTATATTATTGTGTACGAAAATATCCATTTGAATTTATCCTTGACAAATTGTTCGTTCCAATGTGCAGAGCTATATCCTTTGACCTTTAACGAACACGCCATACTATTATTTCTGTATGCTTACCAACATTGCGTATTTGACGTTATATATATAAGCACATATGGTAGACCAGCCGACGTCTGCAATGCATTTTATATAATTTATGATCTATGCGACACTTATTATGTAATATGCATTGATTTTAATGTTATATCAATGATGCAGGTTATTAATATTGTGTTTTCTTATTGTTACCTACTCGGAATCGGTTTTTTGTTTTTTTTTTTTAATTTACGAAATATGAGCGTCTTGAAACTACATTTACCTGATCTGGGTTGGTATGTTTAGAAAAAAAAAACATCACGTACAAACCATTAAGAGCAAGTTGTAAAACGGTTTGTAAATCGAACCTGTGAAATTCAGAAGTTGAATTTTTTTCCATTCGTGTTTCTTTTTATTCGTTTCCAACCTATTAAAACTCGTATAGTGTTACTGTGATTATGTTTATTTACGGTGACATAAAAACGTTGTTTAAAAAAATTGGCTTGACATGAATTTTTATGCGCAGTTGTTTTTTTTTTTTATCGCACATTTAAACATTCGAACTACCGTGCGATGTATTTGGGATATGTCTTATGATTTATGACTATGGAAACTTTCCGTAGTCTGGAATACTACATATATATGCAATACATACAAGTGATCGGAGAATACAATAAAACGTTTCACTATCGCGACATGCAACGCGTTGATTGTTGCTCCATAATATTATATTTTAATAGGTTCATTGCACGCGTTCGTTTAAATTTTTTTTCTACATATAGCTACTTAATTTGTGTGATTTATATTATTGTTGCTTTGGACAGGACTACGAATTGGAACAAAAAATGGAATTCGAGATGAAAATGCGCGAGGGGACGACACGACTCCTTGCCGCCTGCAAACATCAAACGCAGTCGTTGCAAGCCGCCAAGAGCTTGTTGACGTCCAACGAAAGGATGACCGCTTACATCGCCGAATTGCACCGGAAGAGCCGAGAACCGCCACAGTGAGTATTAAATAGGCATATATATATATATATATATATATATATATATATATATATATATATAATTATTATTATTATTGGTAATCGGAATACAAATCTCCGGGAAAAATAATCCCTCGATGAACGACCGCAGAAAAAAAATCCTCAGACTACAATATTACTTATAAGCACATGAAAATTATTTTAATATTAAATTACAAATAGGTATATATTATATATTATACTTATCATTCAAAAAATTAATATATTATAAGATATCATAAATAATTTTAAATAAATTCCTAATATATATTTAAGTAAATATTTCGAATGATCGAGTCAGTGTATATGGTATATAAAAAATATAGGTGGATAATAATATAATTAATAATGAATCTATACTGACAGTAGATTTTTAACTGTTTAAAAAATAGTATATTAAAATATTTCAATAGTAATAATAATAATAATAATAATAATAATAATAATAATAATAATAATAATAATAATAATGCGATATCTGGGGTCGTCGGGTGATTTTTCTTCCCCTAGGATTTTTATTCCGGGATTTATTATCAATGCATAGACGAGGTTATCGTGTATTCGTCGTTACACAAACCGTACGGTTTTCTTTATTTTTTTTCTTTTACCATATAGGATCGGTTGGAACGGTGGCAGGGCTCGGGTGTCACTTTCGGATTTACGACTCCCGCTGATGTGGCGGGACACGGATCATTTCAAAAATAAAGGCGACTACCGGAGATTTGCAGTGTTCTGTTTGGCCAAAATCGGTACGCAACTGTACGACACCAGCCTCATGTTTCCGGTCGATAGATCCATGACCGACGTCACGTTTAACGACGTACTGCTCTTGTGAGTCGCCACACGTCTGCGGAATGTCCCGCGAAAATGTTCACATTTTTATTTTCATTTATCGTTGCAGCGAAAACGTCGGGCCGGATTTCAAACTCGACTTAGAAGTCTACGCCCATGTGCTGCGAGACGACTTTTCGATTGCGAGCACGCCTAGGAAAATCAAGAACACGTTGCACAGTTCCATAAGCCGCACGGTCGGCAAAAAGTTGGCCGCCACGTTGAGAGACGAACTGAACAGTGGTAAAATGTAAGTCTCGAACACTTATAATTACTGTATTTTCGTATACGTTTTGTACACGTGCGCCTTTTTTTTTTTTTTTGAATCGTTTACGAATAAAATAACGCATTTTCAGTGGACCTAATTTCGAACTAATGGCATCAGCCAAACTGACTTTAGAAGAAGTGGATGACCGAGTACATACGCACGATATGAAAATCGAGAGCACTCGTAAGTAAAACAAATCAACGTGACAAAATTTGCGTAAATCAATACTGATTTTTAATACGATGACTAACGATGATTATACATGATTTTATGCTAGCAGAAAACCGTAACAATCAGTTACCTCTGTTCGGTCATTTTTGCTGTCGGTTGGCTGCACAACCCCAGTGTATGTCGTCCCCGGTATATTCAGGCCGTGTACTGCCACGTGACGAATCATCATCTTCGTGGGCCAGCCTCCAAGCATTTGAACTGTCTGTGTGGTCGACAGAAGAAGAAGCAAAATCTAAACCACCCCAGAAAACATTTCGCGTCGATAGGGTATGACATCTTAAAATTAATGTGATACAATTAGAAGTAATATTGTTGGGTAATAAGTCAAAAACACCTGTGATTGACCAATGAACAAAGTATATAAAGATAACATTTACGAATAAAGATTAATACATTTTTTTTAACCACATGTTATTTACACTAATCGATATTAAAGCTACGCTTAGCCCCCGAATAATTTATTTTCTATTTTGGTGCGCATACACACTGAAATGAAAAATGCAAACATTCTGACATTCATAAAGTCATGAAATTAATTGTAAGTTTTGATATTGTTGTATACAATGTCCATTTACACATTTACCTAGACCAAAAGCAGTTTATTTTATTAAGAGTTAAAACATGTTCTATGACTTATCATATTATTATTAAAAATCAAACTACCTACAAATTTAAATTAAATTCGAAAACTATACACCCCACATAGTTATCTATAAAATTTGTAGAAATTACAATGGCTTAGTGTTACCTATCAAATATTTTTTTAGATTTTGCTTTTTATTAATATAGGTTGGAAAAAAACTTTTGGGTGATACAGATTTTTAGTATTTAGATTTTTATAATTGTTACAAGTTCTGGTTTATGTACAGATGCATAGCCTTGACTAACGCAATGTCCTACGTGAACGCGGCGAGTGCGAACGAATTCTATATACTGACCATGCTGTCTTAACGAAATACAAGCTGTTTTGTTTTTTGCCGCGTTCACGTAGGACGTAGTGTAAAGGATTAATAACAATATTAATCCAATTTTACAATTTAAAAAAAAACTATTTGAAAATGAATTAAAGTTTTTTGGACTATGGTTAAAATTAAATAATTTTGATTATTTACTAAAAATGTATTTCTTTTAAATTATTATGATGAATGAAAGTATATTTTTCATTGAAGTTCATAAGTTTTAAATCATTGATATTTATTGGAAGTACGAGCTAGTAGTGCTGGTACTATATAATCCTTACAAAAATTAATCATCAGTTAACCATAGTTTCTTTCCCCCAACAATAAATTAATTGTATATACTGATACTTAAATATAAATATTTTGTTTTTTCGTTTAGAATACAGTAATTCGAGCACTAAAAAATAATAATGAAATTGAAATATCCAACGAATCTGAAAAGCGAACAGTATCGTTTATATTTTCAGTAGAAAACGGTGAGGAAAAGGGCAATTGGCTTAAATATTTAGTTCAACATACCAAAGAACATTACAAGTAAGGCATATTCAGACAGCCACGAGATGTTTATTGAATTTATTGGATTTTTTTTTTTCTTAGATGGAAAAAAGCAGCTGAAATTGTCATGGAAGTACAGTTGTTAGAATCTAATAGGCATTCGTTCATCAAGCCAGAGCGACAGGGATCACTTTATGATGAAACTCCACTTTTTGGTAAACTAACTCAACAAATTAAATATAATTTTATTTATTACTTTTTGTAATTTATAGTACAAATAAAACAAATTTATATTAATATATAAATGTTGCACGTGTAGGTTATGAAATGTCTAAACTTTTGTAGTATTAACATTTGGACTGATATTTATCATTTAACCGTCTCCATGATATTTTCAATACCTATTAATGTATGAATTTGATTTAAAAAATACAAAATGTATTCAACTTATCTTTCGTGCATAAAAACCCTTAAATAGTCAAATCAAATTTTTCGTATACCATAACTAGACATTTCATTAACTATGTGATTTTATTGTTCTTAAATTACTCATTAAATGTATTCAATTTTCTATGTTTAGAATCTTTTGACAAGAGCAATCGCGATAAGAACAGGCCTACTGTAATGGATATGTTTTCCAATGGAGGCAAAGTCTCTTCTACCAGTCTTAACTCATGTTCATCCACCGGTTCTATAACTCATAATCTACGCTCAAACTCATCCTCATCATCATCATCGACTGTTAGCAGTAGTGGAACCCAACGGCGATCGCATTGGCCGTTTTCTAAGAAAATGTGATTGGCGCACAAAGTTTCTATTTTGTCATTATGATGTACATACCGGAGTGGGCTACACCTTATTAAGACTCCTAGTTTTTTTACCCTTATTTACCATTTTTGTACCTGCTTAATGTTAAATTTTAAAATTGCTTAATTTTAATAGTCGTATTATTATTATCCATTTTATCTCTTTTGTACCTATTCCTATGTGTACCATTTCATTGATTTTCCATTTTATTTTTAAAGCGTATTTTAATATGAAGTATAGCCCTCTCTTATCAATGTGTCTTTAAGACTTCTAACAATAGTATTAAATGTAACTGTATAAAATGAATACTTATTATTATTAGAATTAGAATTATAAGTCAAGATTTTTATTTTTATTTATCATTGATTATTATCATTATTTAATAATATGACAATCGTTATATTTCAAATGTGTCCCTCTCATCACCATATACCAATGTATTTTTTGTGCTGAGTTGATTCTTAAGCTTTCTTATCAAATTTAAGTATAATTTGAAAATATTAATTTAATTTAATGTAATAATAATAATAATAAAAATAATGAATAATGACTGATCATTACATTGTGTCAAGTATAAGTAATTTAGTAGAGCATATTTGTTAAGGCTGCACATTCTTATACCTTGTGTATGCGTACTAGGACATTAAACATATTTTTTATATTGACGTATAATTCTGGTGTTATATCATGTTATTAAATTAAAGCCAGACGTTCAGATGGGACACAAAGTGTCATTTCTGGCGGTGATCATCCGTGTTTGACATACAAATACATTCAATATGTCCCCAATTTCAACAAGATCTTCAAATCAATACATTCCTAGTTTTAGAGTGTGTGCAAATAAAAATTAATTATTAACCATTAGAATATGTAAACATTGCGTTAGGTAGTGTGGTGTAATGTTGTCTACCGGGCAATTGTTTAATTATGTGTAGTGTGTAACCGACTGTTTACCAGAACTACTGTGTGCCACTGATTGTAATGAACATGGCATGTTGGAAGTCAAATATCAATATATTATGGTATTTTCAAGCTACGTATGTCATAAAAATCATTGAAAACTTGAGTTTATTTATCTCGGCACATAACATTGAGTTTAATAACCTCAAATGATTGATGTATCAGAAGTAGAAGTTATAACGTCAATTGGCCATGGTCCCGTGGTGAATAGATATACATTTCACAGCCATTCCCATGAATACAGAATGTACCATGCCATACATCAATGATGCTTAACTTATTATAATTCATTCAAAATATTATTTAATATAGTATATTACATTAATAAAGTATTAGAATAATATTACACTAATGTGAAATTATTATTATTATTATTTTTTTTTTTATTAGGGTTGAGGCATTGACAGCAAGGGTCATTGCCTGTGGAACTGTGGGGGAGGGAATTGTTGGTTGGAAAACATAGGTGTTTTGGCAGAATTTCGAATAGGCACCCATAGGTTTCTGCCATGCTCGGGTGGGAGGCGGCGGCTCTCTTTGATGTAATATTAATTATCTATTAAAAAATAAAATCTTGTGACGTGCATCACACTTATTAACGTGCGTCACAGTTATTTGAATTAATATCAAATATTTGAGTAACAATGGCAAAAAAAAGAATGAATGTTAATAATCATAATGAACATGAATGGAGACTTGCAAATTAGACATTAGTTTCAGACTATCGCCAGGAACTAAAAGGGTTACAGTTTAGGGCGCAGTATTGTGAATTTTAAACTGAAGGTGCTAGACTATTATTGACAAATTGTTCAGACTAGATGGAACATTGTTTTTATATTCTATAACTCTGTTTATTTTTGTGATAGAGCCTTGGCTAGGACTTAAAAAGTTCTAAGAGCAGATAATTAATACCTGATCACAATTAAAAATAATTTAAAATGTGTACTTGCTACTTAAAACATAAGAGAATGTCATCACAAAGTAACAGGTCCAGCAAATCTATCCCCCAAAAATATTAAGAACCCATGTTATTCAAGAAAATTTAAACATTAAGTATTAAAACAATTTGATATAAAACACCTGAATGTGATTTCAATAAAATTAACTGTAGAGTTAAAAAATTGAAAATTACAAAATAATACTAACTTTTTAATAATAAAAATAAAATATAGTTTGTTTTTTATTTTTAACAACATTTAAATAATGTAATATAATAGTGAAATAAGTAGATATAAACTATAAGCTATTTAAGTCTTGGATCATAATATTAATGGGTTAAAAATTGTTATCATATTTAGTATTAATATTGTATATATTAATATACTATCTTAGGTAGGTACCTAATTAGAAATCTTATACAGTTTTGTAAATCATACTTTTATAATCTTCACTTGTAGCACGGCACATTTTAAATTGACCGTTTCTTAAATCACTTGATACCATTGTATGTACTCATATTTATTTTTTTACTTTTCAATAACTATCATCAAGTGACGAATTACAAATTTTTTCCATTAAATTTAGTTCACTCCAAGGCAAGGATTAAAAAAATTTGATACCTAAATCAGACTTAAATAAAATAAAGTCTAAAATAGCTGTTAGTTTATATCTATTTTTTTACTATTATATTTTATTATTGTTTAAAAATGAATAAACAAACTATATTTTTTTACTTTTTAATAATTTAACTCTACAGGTGTTTTGTATCAAATTGTTTTAAGTCTTACCTTAGGGCTTAGAGTGAACTAAATGCATTAATGCAATCGAAAAACATAGTATAAGGAATAATACTTAATAATTCTTTATACTATGTTGAAAAAATAGTCCCAATTCTCAAACTCTCAATCTCAAATAAGGCTCAAAGCTCAAACGCCTCAAACCGTGTTTAAGTGTTTTAGACGTTCGTATCTTGATAAGCAATAACCATGTACTATGATAACGTGTAGTGTTATCAATATTCGAAATTTGGTCATACTGCGCCTTTCAAAACTCAAAAAAACTGACCAAGTGACAACTGAATATTATTACTTTTTACAATTTTACAATTTATTTTACACAGTTGAAAAATACACTTTACACATTATCCCTTAAAAATAAATATCTTTTATTAGAATGTAGAGGTGGGAATTTCCGGTTATTTGAACGATCTGAATCATTTGAAATTTGAATCAAATCAGTCTACTGATATTTTAATTAATTAATGTGAATATCCAAATCATTCACTGTATATTTCTTATGGGTGTAATGTTTGTTTTTGGGTTTCGAGTTGTTACAATATCTTTGGAATGACGGAAATGACGTTATCACTAACATTGCGTATTCGATACTACCCATTAAAAACCGCCAAAAGACCTAAAGATCAATATTTGATTTGATCGAATATTTTTAGTAAGATCTGACATCATTCGGTTGCGATCCTGTCACTCGACGGATTCGTTCGTTTTCAATTTTGATTCATTCAGTCGCGACCATCACAACTCTATTAGAATGGAAATTAGCGATCCATATTTAAAGTACAAGTTTATTGTGAAGAAATGGGAAAATGAGTTTATCAAGACCAACAGTCGAAATCCTAAAAAGGTAATTAGTAATTACAATAGACTATTTTCAATAGTTCAATTATACAAACGTTATAGATAATTACCTAAGTAATATAAAAGTTGTGATTAACAAAAAATTTTTATTTTATAGGACGACATAAAGTTAGCTGATCAAAAAGTGCGATACGCTTACAAAATGTACTGGCAAATTAAAACTTCTTTACTCGAAAAAACTCTGATTAGTGAAGTAGATGATGCAAATGATTCCAAAATTGATGAAACATTATTTATCAGCAATATTCAAGATCAGACAGAATCCAATACACCAATTATTGATGATCCACCTGTTGATACTAATAAGCCATCGGTTTGGGGTAAACATTTGAATAATAAGCCCAAGTCTGAAATACCAACTAATGTTAAATCCATTGAAAATAATATTTCTGTAAAGTTTTCAAAGAAATTATTTGATGGTTGTGATTTTAAGAAGAGAAATCCTCGAAAAAGTATTGTAAAAAAGAAAACTACTGAACTTGATTGTTCTCAAAATGTATCTGACTGTATCACCAACATCACATCTAATAATTCTAACACACAGGAGGACAGTGCATTTCATGAAGATTCAAATTTATCTGTTATTACTGCAGAATCTAATGTTGTAACAAACAGTACAATTCAAATTTCTAATAATTCTAGTTGTGTAACACAACCTCTTAGCTTTCTACAAAAATCAAATGGTAATGTTAAAGCTTCTCCAAAAATGATGACAGTAAATCGAAAATTAGATGATGGTTGGTTGGAAAGATGTAATGAAAATATTTCGAAAATAACCAATTCAAACATTATTGAGCCCGATTTAAAACAAACAAAAGAAATTGAAAGTGATACAGATGTTGTCTATGAAAGTGATAATGAAACACAAGATATTCCACTATATTCATCTCAAAGAATTAAAGCTCAAGAATTTAGTGATAGTCAAAATAGTATCAGGAATAGTAGTCAGATTACTAGTAATCAGGAAACTAATGTAGAGTATAATGAAATTACAAGAAGCTCAAAAAAACGTTATAATTCTGATGAAGAATCGGAAGAATGTTCAATGCAGTCAAAAGTATTAAAAACTCATGATCACGATAGTGTTCAGTTATCTACTAAAGATAGTCGAAAAAAAGTTATGTTGGAATCAAAAATATCTAGCGGTAAGGCTAACGAAAACTTTGTAAAATTAGATATGAAAAGAAAAATTTATAGTCGTGGCAAAAGATCGGTTAAAACTACTACTTACAAAAAAAAGCAGTGGAAAAATAGAAAGAAAGAACTAGGTGGAGATTTTTCAGCTACCGATCGAACAACATTATTAAAATGTTTTAAATGTGGCGACATTGGGCATTATTCTAAAAATTGTAATAAAAGTAAGTGTATTATGTCTAAGAATAAAATTGAATTACTAATTATTATTATTTTTGAAAGGTAATGAATTAATTCCTTTGGAAGAAATTGGTGAAGAGGAGAGTCCATATCTTACTCTTGAAGAAGCTGAACAATTAGCTCTTGAAAAAAAAGAAAAAGCTCATTGTAAGAAATGGGCTCGGGAATCAAAAGATCAAGTACATAAATTGTTTAAAATGAAATACAAATTTAAAATTTATATTCTAATATTCATACATTTTGTTTTAGGACTGTTCAACAGAGTATCCTCTAATATTAGAAAATACCTCCAAGTCAGAAAATGTTTCTCCTGTATATAAACTTGAAGATAATTCTGTTATTGGTATTTATTTTCATTTATAATATTGACCTTTTGTTCATTTTATATAATATTATTCTATTAAATAATATCAGATACGCCAGACGAAGTATTCAAAGCTTTAAAATTGTTTGGTCATTCCAAATTCCGTCCGGGTCAAGAAAAAGCAATAATGAGAATTCTTTCTGGTCTTTCAACTCTAGTCACATTATCAACAGGTTCTGGAAAATCTTTATGTTACCAATTACCAGCATATCTATTTAGTAAAAAATCCAATTGTATCACATTAGTCATTTCTCCACTCATATCATTGATGGAAGATCAAGTAATTTTAATCTAATACATTTCAAGTTAATACTTTTTAAATATGCTAAAACTTATTTAAGGTTGGTGGAATAAGCGCAGTAAATATAGCATGTTTGCATAATAATCAAACACCAAAAGAACGGGACATTATTATGGAAAAAATAACTAATGGAGAGTTATCAATTCTATTATTATCACCTGAGGCTGTTGTTTCTGGTTTTAATACTGATTGGTTATCGAAACTTCCTCCTATTGCATTTGTGTGTTTAGATGAGGCCCACTGTCTTTCTCAATGGTCTCATAATTTTAGACCATCATATCTCATGATTTGTCAAGTACTATTTATACAATATAAATTATATTTTGAGAGTTATTAACTTTTCTATTTTAGGTTTTAAGAGAAAAATTTGGTGTTAAAACATTTTTGGGTTTAACTGCAACCGCGACTGTTTCAACTGTTTCAAGTATTGCTAGTGAATTGATGTTGGACGATGATCCAAATTCAATTATTAAAGATACACCTTTACCAGACAATCTCATGTTAAGTGTGTCGAGAGATAAAAATCGTGATACAGCCTTAATCAATTTATTAAATGGAAATCGGTTTAAAAATTGTAGCTCAATAATTATTTATTGTATTAGGCGAGACGAATGTGAACGAATTGCTTCATTTATTAGAACTACTTTCCAGGTGATTTTTTTTATATACATTTTTAGTTGTTCAATGATTATTTAAAGGAAATTATGTTTTATCTTAATTAGTCACAACATACGTCTAATGGTAAACGGGGTCAGTTGTCACAAATTGCTGAGCCATATCATGCAGGATTATCTGCAGCAAAAAGGAAACGCACACAAAAGTATTTTATGGATGGTAATAAAATTTAGATATTAACTTGTCAACAAATTATAATTAATATTATCATGATATAGGTCAACTTAAAATTGTCGTGGCTACTGTTGCTTTTGGCATGGGAATAAATAAGGCTGATCTGCAAGGTGTTATACATTATAACATGGCTAAAAGTTTAGAAAGTTATGTGCAAGAAATTGGTCGAGCTGGACGTGATGGAAATGTGGCACATTGTCACCTGTTTTTGGAATCTGAAGTACAAATTTTATTTATATAAACTTTGTATTTATAGTTTTTAAAATATTAATATTATTTAAGGGGAATGATATTGCTGAATTAAGTCGACATATATACTCAAATTCTGTTGACCGTGCGTCCATTCGAAAATTACTTGAAAGAGTATTTGTTGAGTGTAAATGTAAAGAAAAAGAAAAAGAATGCACTAAACACGAGGTGGTATTTGAAGTAGAAGATACTGTTTCCGTTTTAGATATGAAACAAGAAAATATTCAGACACTTCTGTGTTACCTTGAATTAAATACACAAAAATTGGTAAAAAATTTACCATTATCTTATATTTGTTGTAAAATAACATGTTATAAAGGACCAAAGTTTTTGAAACAACTTTCAAAAACTGTAAGTAAAATTTTCATCAACAATACCTACCATTAAATATTAATATTAAAATAATTGCATAAAAATATTTAGTGTCCTCCTCTTGCTGTTGCTTATGCTTTGAAAGGAAGTTCTGGAAAACCGTCTAATCAAATTGAATTTTCGATTTTTAAAGTAGCTTCTGTCATAGGATGGGATAGTGGTATTGTTAAAAAAGAGCTAAAAAACTTGGAGTGGTCAAATAGTAAGTTTTTCATTTGTCTTATGCAGTGGCACCAAACTTTATAAACATTTTACTGTCAAATAAACAAATTTCACACAAGGTACCATCTATCCGCAACTATTATCTATAGTGAATTATAGTTGTTAGAACCACCCACTCAATTACAGTTATTGTTGTAACAACTACTGTTAATTGGCTCTACACTTAATGATCTTATGTATAAAACCAAATTTAAATTCCTTATCCCCACTACCGGTTCTAGATTTATATTTTGCACCTACAAAAGTTATATACCCAATGTTTGAAATTTGTTTTATAAAATCATATTATTAAATATTTAATGTATTAATAATTTTATTTATTTTTGTAGCTAATGGAAAATTTTATAAAAGTGGAGTGGCAGTTGAATTTTATTGTCTAGGCTTTAGAGTATTAGCCCCAGGCAATATGGATTCAGAACTATTGGATTCAACTCTGTGCAATTTATGTAGTATATCACATCAACAAGAAACTAAATCACTATCTGAATTACAAAATTGTTTTGATACTTTTATGAGGTATTGTAGATATTAAATTGTTACTTTTAATAATATTTGTTATCTTCATGGATTTATTTTTACCTAGGTCTTCAACAACCACTTCTATTGAGTGTTGTGATGAGATCAATATAGAACTATGTGAAAAATTAAAGAATTATGTGAGAGAATATTTTACTGTTGACAATTTATCTATGCTTATTCATAAACCACAAGTATGTAATTTAATATTGTAACTAATTGCATTAATTTACTTTATCTAAATTCATATTATTTTAGGAAGAAATAGTTTTAAATGAAACAGATGAAACCCAAATCGCATCTGATGTTAACCGTTTATTTAATAGTTACATTGATTGTAAGTTTACTGCTCGGGCTGTAGCTAGAATATTTCATGGTGTTGAAAGTCCCAATTTTCCAGCTTATGTTTGGGGACGATCTCCATTTTGGCGTATTCATATAAAAAAAAATTTTAATACTGTTTGTAAAATTGCACAGAAGCAAATTATTTCTAACTTAAAAAAATAATTTTTGTATTTTTATTGTTTAATGTTTCATTATTTATTTTGAGTTATATTTTAATATTTATAATGTAAGATAAAATGTTTTAATAGTAATAAGATTCCAATAAGAAATTATATTTATAATAATATTTTATCTCGCTGTGTTTTGTACTTGCATTGTCCACTATATGTCCACTCGTATTAATTCTGACCAACCGATCAATACATCTAAAATAATGTGAAAAGGTATGATTTTAAAATGTGTACTTTTTCTAAAATTTTTTAACTTTCTCATTATTAAAATTATTTTTTCGAATTAATTATAATCAGAAATAGACAAAGTCTCATTTAGATATTATGACACTGACACATCTAGGTTTCACAGAAAAACCTGATTTTTATAAGCAAAAGTTTATTTTCATATTATTTTGGGAAAACGCTAAGTGTGTGGCTTCTTATTTGACACCTCACGTCCTGTATTCTCTTACCACATAAACTTATTGTGAATTAGCTGTATAGATTGTTTATTTCTAATAACAAATTTAAAAAAAATATATATATATATATATATTATTTTGGTGTTTAAGTTTATCTTTTAGACTTGAATTATGTATTGATTGACACGGACAGTCTACTTACTGGGTCACATAAAAACCATAATAAACTTTTATTCCTAAAAGCTTAATGCATAAAAGTATACTAGGGTCGAACAATCTAAATGTTATCGTCGTTTCGGTTTCACCACGTCAAGTTTAAAACAAAAAAAGTGTAGATATGTACCTATTTTGCCTATATTATACCCCAAGAAACATTTAATGTTTAAGTGAAGTATTACAATATAATATTATTAATCTTCATATTTTATATACATTATACACCTCAATACCTCATATTTATAAGTATTTACTATGGACACCTATTTTAGAATAGTTTATATACACTTGATATACCTAGTCATATGGGTTTTTATATTTTACAATAATATATATTACTATAATTACTTATTTTTTTTAATTACGATACGTATAGTATAATAATACACTTAAATATAAATTAGTCGTTGTCTAGACTCAGTCTTAAAAGTATTCTTTTCCAGATGTTTTTTGATATAATAACTATTAAGCTCATCATTCAATTATTATTCAGAAGTCACTTGGGGATAAATGTTTTACGTAGGTATATAAATTATATCAATATAATATATCAAAAAAAAAAAATTTTTTTTTGAGGAACACGATTACTGCTAATATTCATTATTAACAAATAAATTAAAGTAATGGGTATTTTAATAGATTTGAACTAGTAATATTGAAGTGCTCCATGCTTCTTTATAAGCAAATTCTACGACCATTAATACTCTATGCTGCTCCCATCTGGGGTAACTGTGCCAAAACTCACATAAATAAAATTCAAGTCTTCCAGTCCAAGATTCTACGCATAATATTCAACGCGCCGTGGTTCGTCAGAAACTAAGCACTTCATACAGATTTCAGACTCCCGATGGTTAAATCCTGCATACAGTATCTCTCAATAAATTTTTCAAACTCAGCGATAATCCTACCCTCCGGCGTCTCAAGCGCGGACGTGCCCGCGATGCCCTTTCTCAACACCAATAAGATTTACAAAAAAAAAAAAAAAATACACTTAGATTAACTAATATTATGATGGCATATTTTATTATTTATTTATTCATCTTTGTAATTTACTGTATATATTGTAATTAATGTACGCTTAACAACTTAATGATGTTAAAAATTCTTTATTATATCAATAAGTTAGATGACCTTGTATGTCAGAAACACTTTAATTTAATAAAAAAAAAAAAGTAATATTGATTGTAAATAATTTTTTTCGACTAATGTACTTATTGTACTTACCTACTATACAATGTTTATTTCCGAAAAAAGTGTTCAAGAACTCTCATAAATTGATCTTTCTTACAACAGCCTAAAAATATCAAAAATAAATTTGTTATGCTTACACATTATACAGTATACACATACTAAATTAAAACGTTGATAGAATTGGATATTTTAACAAAAAATAACAATTAAATAATTATATAATATGATTACATGCTAAGTAATATGTATGTGAGGATTTATCTTATTTTTATTAGTATTATAATAGTATAATACCTATCATCAATAATGTTCCATGGGCCAACCTCATTAACGATTCTAATACTTTCATTAAATAAAAAAACATGAAACAAGTAAAAAAAAGATAGACAAATGGTTCAACAGTACTTTTGTACATATACAGGGTGTGTCGCGTGAGGATTTACCCATTGGCCATTGCGATATCTCCCGAAATAATGGTGATACCTATCGAAATTCTGGTTTTGTAATAAGACTCACAAAGATAGGAACTATACAATAATTTCATATTTTAATGTTTTGGTAAAAAAGTTAAAAAAATATATTTTTTTTGGAACAAGTCTAGTTTAGCGGCCACTCAAATTTTTCGATTTTTTTTCGGAAACATATGTATTTTAACGAGTTTTAAACGATGGTGTAAAAATAAATTTACGGAAACCGTTAGTTTTGAAGTTATAGACTTACGATTTTCGGTTTTTTACTCATACGCGCGACACTATTTTTTTTACATTTTTACCGCTTTTATATAATGCATTTTAAAATTAATTTTTTGGGGATGTAAAAATGTAAAAATGTAAAAAAAAAACAAAAAAATATCCCTCGACTTGCTATGCAAAACCACCTCAAGTGATCACAGGATAAGTTATATGTCGTATAATATGTGCAGTGATTACACGTTTTGCTCCTCGGTACAGTCGCTCTGCTCCGCAAATCGAAAATATCCCGCCATGCGCCTGAGTAAAAAACAGGAAATCGTCAACTTCGTAAGTCTATAACTTCAAAACTAATGGTTTCCGCAAATTTATTTGTATACACGATACACCATCGTTTAAGACTCGTTAAAATACATAGATTTCCGAAAAAAAAATTGAAAAATTTGAGTGGCCGCTAAACTAGACTTATGCCTTTTTTGTTTAATTATTTCCAAAAAAATGTGTAAGTTTTGTAAAGTTTATTTTTTTGAAAATATTGACGTTCCAAAATTATATTTTCATTAATTTCCTGATTTTTATTTTTTTTTTAATTTCCAGAAAAATTGCGAATTATTTAACACCATAATGTTATCAAACATATTGTGACCCGCCACGCCACGCGCATTCCCATACGGCCGGCCGAATACTTTCCGTGCTCCTATAGTTATAATCATATTTTATTTCTTCAAAACTAGAAAGAATATTAAAAATCAGTAAATTAATGAAATTAAAATTTTGAAACGTCAATATTTTCAGAAAAATAAATTCTACAAAATGGCTATCTTTAAATTTTTGGAAATAATTAAATAAAAAATATATATTTTTTACATTTTTTACAAGAACATTAAAATAAATTTAAAAATGAAATAATTGCAGTTCTTATCCCTGTGAATCCTATTATATCACCAGAATTTTGATATCTATTATTTCGTGAGATATCGCAATGGGTAAATCCTCGCGTGACACTCTGTACCTTATATAATATTACCTATACTATATAACGTCTAATAATTACTCGCATAGCTTGCTCCGTTCAATACGCCAAGTTTATATATATATACATATCCTCCAGATTTTGAAACCTAAAAAAATGATTGACCGTAATAAGTTCATATTATTAAAGGACAGAATGAGAGTTATTTTCAGCTTTTTGAGCATGAAATCAGACTGCTGATTAATATCATAATTTACCTGCATTTATAGAGCATGGCACTATGCGAAATTGCCCGGGCAAAGTGTACGCTGTCCCGATTCGAGTGGGCAAAGTGAATGATTAAATACTGCAGCGCTCCGCTCAGATTTATATCGAAATGGTATTTCGTAGCAAATTAGCGCTAGACAACACGACTTATTACCTGTAGTTACGAGATAGTTAGGTACCTACGCAATGTACGCGACGACGGCTGCTGATAAACGAACCGAACTCATCCGAAATTTCAACGTTAAATTATTCAAAATTATTCCATTCAAAATACACTCACGACATGGTCAACCGGTGATCATTCCAGAAAGTGCTGCAGCGACGGTCGTAAGTCTGTTCAATTTATGGAAGAATAAAAGTTTTCACTATAACCGCGGTATAAAACGTTTACCGTACAAAACCAAGGGTACGCCATTGGTGTACTTGCAGTACATTATACAATAGTAAATTAGTAAGTAGATAGGTACCAAACGCTGTAAATCCAAAAACTCTGGTCGACTTTTTAACTCAAAGCACCATAACAGTTGTGTTATATTTGATAATAAATAAAGTAATATAATTATGCTATCCTGTGTGCTTAATATTACTTTTTAGTAATAATCAATTAAGCAGTTTAATATACTCAGTTAGACGTTTTATTTGATCTTTTAAGTATTCAATATTTAACCTACAATGCCCGCACAATGTTAGCTTATTCCAACTTTGCCCGTAACATGTGTAAAGTATAGAATGTATATAACTGCAATAATTAGTAAATTACAGATAGCATTTAGCGTTGTTCTATATCTATACTATATATTACTAATAAACTATATTATACAAAATATTTATGTACCTACTACTTTATGCATCTATATATTAGGTACACAGATTTACCTAACGTTTAATTATGATAAAATAAATTACATATGATAAATAATTACTCTGTAGTCCTATCTACATCATAGCAACAAAACCATAACTCACCACCCAAAAAATAATCACATGTATCCCGTATTTGGCACCACTAATGTCTTTTATTTCATTTCACTTTTTAATTTAACTACATATTAATAATATTTACACAACTATACTTTATAGGTTATTGACTCATGATATAAATTGACAGTTTAATGACAAATAATTGAACTCTTAAATTAATAATATAATATATTACGCTGATTAAATTTGTAAAACAGATATATTTCTAAGGAATAAAATAAGCAGGTAATTTAGAAGTCAAAATATATTATAATACTTTGGTTATGTTTACTATATTTACAAAATTCAATAATTAGTCTAAAGATAAACAATACAAAAATATTATGTTTTTAGATAGATAAACAATAAACGCGATCAACTTTGGCAGTAAAAATATGTTTAAATTTTTTTACAATTCTGTTAATCATATAAAAAATAGAAACATATTATCTAATTTGAACGTGTTTGTTAAAACCACGGTATATTATTATATATACTGTGGTTAAAACAGTTCATTATTTGAAAAAAATATATATATGTATTTGTATATTATATAAATAAATAAATAATTCACAATATATATGTAATAAATATTATTGTATAATAATTATAATAATTAAGCTTAAACGTTATTGACTTAAATTTCAACGTCAGAAAAGGTAACATTAAAAATAATATATATCATTAATAAATTATTTTATAGTTTTTGTATGTCCAATGCTGACAAATATAATACATAATATAATGCATCTTATTTCTTATAAATAAAAAAAGAAACTAAAAATGAGGATAAGGCTCTTTATTTTTCTAACTGTCAGTCATTGATAGTTGTATTTTACTTTCAATACATATAGGTACATTCTGTCAAACATTTTTACTTGTAAAATAATTAATTTTAGGCTTGATAATCAACGCAATTGATAATAAATATAAATATTATGCATAACATAATGATATAAAGAAATAGATGGATAAACAGAAAAATAAAGTGATGTAATTTTTCAATAGCCTGCAAAAAGTAATTCATCTAAATATTCAAAAGACCCACAATAATTAATATATTTTTACAAAATAAGTCAAGCAATATGGATTTAGGTACCTATCAGACTTTCCACGAAAATTATTCATAGCCACATTTTCTATTTATGTCAACATTTTAATGTATAGTGACAGATTGTATGTACATATTATTATTTGTTTAATTATTAAAAATTGTCTACAATAAAATTAAATAAATATGCATTTGCTATGAATTCGAGTTTTTCAAATAATCTATAGGTTTAATTTTTTTTTATAGCTAATGATTGCCTATGTAAATATTAATTAATTAACGGTTGCTTTTGTGAACTAATTGAAACTACGTACATTTGGGAAGGTATGAATTGTGTGTCCATGTAGATATCCCATTAGTTAAAAATTTAATAACACCTAAGACCTAACACATGTCACATAGTTTCACTCGGGAGGTTGGATTGGTATATTATAAATTATAATGATATTATTTGAAGTATTTTGTATTTGAAAAACAATCACCAATACTTTGATATCTGTTGAAATCAACAATAAATTTATTGGAAACCAATTTCAATGATAGTTTTAAATCACTGCTAATTGATTCTATAAAATATATTTTTCATAGTTTATCTTTTATGATGAATCTATTCAACTAAATATCAAAGCACTCACCCGAAAAGTATAATTTTGGAAAAATAAATATAAAATAGAAATAATCCGAGAAAAAACTTTTTCAGACAGTTTATAATTTTCGGTGTCCGTACAAAAATAGTATTTAAGGTTTTGGTATTTATGAAACTGCGGGATATGTGAAACCGTTGATGTATATGACGTGATAATATGACACGCAGACTCGGAATGTGGCTAGTGTGCTCATTAATTTTCAATTTTTTTACAGCTGCAAACACTCATTTTTACAAAAAGTATTAACTTTTATGAAAATGTTTATTCCGGAAAACTTGAAGACGCTTGCAAATTTAACTTTATTTATTGATAAGCATTTAAAGTTTAGAGGCTACGGTGAGAACATACTGCGACATATTTAATCGTTCGCTGCCTGTACTCTGATCGTCTAAACTTTAAATGTTTATTAATACGATAATAATTCGTTCATAATATTCGATATTCGTAGATAGGTTATAGGGCATTAATTTTTTTCCTATCAGATTAGAGAATTTTGTTTCAGTCGAGAAATGTGGAAAAAAATATATATATGATTATGTCCCTATAATGTGTAGTACCTTAAGTTTTCCAAAACAGTGAATAATTTTCGAAACAACGAGCGATTCTGCAGTTGAAAGTGAATCAACTGCCTTGTATACAATAATTAGTAAATAATAAAAATTAGGCATACACCTAACTAACGTATAAATTTATGTGTATAAATATAATATTATAACGACCATGCGACGTCAGCAGCAGCTGCAGTTATATTATTAATTATTATAATGCAGTTTAAGTCGTGTGCGACGCCAAAATCTCGCCCGTATAATAATTATTGCGGTTCGCACTAACTGTCATTAATATCGGTTAGCCGCCCTGCTCTGGTGATGGTGATGGTGGTGGTGATGCCTGGACGATTTTTTGTTGTGATCCATCGGCGCCGCCGTCGATCGTGGGTGGTACACGTCGTTGACGACCAGCTCAGATCCGTCACGCATGCTCTCGATGCGTGGTGACCCGTCGGCCACGGTATCCTTGCGCCTACCACCCGCGTGGTGGTGATGGTGGTGATGGTGTGGCCGGGAGTGTTTAGGCGACGCGGCCGACTGGTGCAGGTTCTCCCACGCCTGCCTATAGTACCGATTCAGGCCTCCCCGGCTCTCGGAACCGGACGAGTCCAGTGAGGCGACCGTGTTGGTGTCTGGCGACGCACGGTGCCGGAAATGTTTGGCACTGCGATTCCTGCGGAAGTGAATAAAATAGTAAATTGTGTATATTAGTATTCAGGTGTCATAGGTACGTTAAAATAGTGGTTGCAAAAGTGATGATGCGTTTACTGAAAACGCGACGACTTGCAGTTATTTTTTTAAAAAAAGGTTCGATTTTCATTTACCGACAAATATAATCTATAGAAACTTCCATCATCATTGATTCATTTTTTGACGTAAAGAAACATTATAAATTATAATATGTAAATATTTTATGTAAACACTATATAGGTGTACAAATCCAGTGGCTAGTTTAACCATATGTGCATATTTTAGGGGGGGGGGAGCTTAGGTTTTTTTTAGTACTTCTAGATTTCAAATAATTACTCCAATATATTATATTATATTGAGAATATGTCAGCGCACTCTCTGGATCATTCGCAACATACCAAATTTACATTCGGCATAATTAATATTACCTTGTTAACCAATCTGTGGCACGCGAAAAGATTTTGAGGACACGCAGAAAATTAAAATATTTTTATTAAACTCATACACATACATATATATATATATATATATATATAATATTATTCATGGCACGCTCGAAAAAAAGGTAATCCGAAAAAAAATCCCCAGACTACAATATTACTCACAACTTTATTCACAAATATTTTTTAACGTTAATTGGTATCTATAATTACCACATTATTAATATTAAATTAGAAATACGTATATTATATTATATTATACTATATTATTATATTATATCATTCAATAAATTAATATAGTTGTTAGAAAAACAAAGTTTTTATTAAAAAATTATATTTTTAAATATTTTTTATCCTTATAATTTTAACTAAAAATATCTATAAAATATACCGAGTTCCTAGTAGTCCCATAGAGTATTTTAGAGTAAAGATGTATAAATATTTTTTTAGATTTTTAGATTTTTTTCAACTACTTATGAGAAACCTTGTTTTAAATTTGCAATACTTAGCTATAGAAATCGAAAATTTTTTGCATTTTTAGAAAATGTTTGTAATTTTTGGTATTAATTATTTTTGTTTTCCGTTATAATTACATTTAAAAATGTCAACAGTTTTTTGTCTAATACCTATATAAAGTCATAATCATAACGTTTGATTTATAAATAGCTCTAAAATATTTAAAATATTTTGAAAATGTTATCATACATTTCTACATAGAAAAAATCATATAAACATTTGTTGAAAATTTCAAAAAACTACAAACAATTATATCATTATATGTTTTTACTGTGAATTGGTGCCTACGTTTAATGATTATTGTTTGATAATTATTATATTATTATTATCTATATTTTGTATTATTGACGCATTAGTTATTCGAAATATTTTTATATGCTATATGTTTTTACTGTGAGTAGGTGTTAATTAACGTTTAAAAATATATGTTCAACAATTTTCATGAGGTTGTGAGTAATATTGCGGTCTGGGGATTTTTTTCCTAGGGTCGGGGATTTTTTTTCCCGCGGATTTTTTTTCCGCAATTCGAAAAAAAGGGTAATTTTTGGCATAAAGCATTCAAATAATTTGCCACTTATCCTTTGTTACTTTTAATATTTGAGTGAATTTACTTAAGGTTAAGAATATTATTTATGTAAAAATACATTGACTAATTTATTAAATTTCAATGTTCATGTACCTAAGTAATATATGAGTGTGTTGAAATCATTACAATTTAAAAATGCTAATAAATTTCATAAAAAATTTAAATAGTAAAAATCAAACGTAGTGAACTAGTGACACAAGTAATATTTTTTTACTTAAAATTTTATAATAAGTGAATTCACTCAAATACTAAAAATAACAACACAGTATTGGTTGCACAAATATCAGAGAAGAAAACAAATGGTGCGCTTACAGTCTCTCAATTTAATATATTATAACTAAATCGCTTGTAAATCATTGTATGGATATTTTTTATTTCAAAATTTGTTTCAATACGGTTACAATATTTTAAATGCTTGTACAATTTGGTGTTTTATTAAACTGTAGTTTAATAAAACATACCTAACCTAACTAAAATATAATTATGTATCATTAAGTTGAAGAATGTGGATGTCTTAATGTCTTTCCCATATTGAAGTCATTTGTTTAAATCGATTTAATAACTATTAAAAAAATATATCTAATATTATTTTTGACATAATGGCAATCGAACCTTTTTACATTTTTGCGGTAATGAAAAAAAAAAGTTTGGAGAAACAATTAATACATGCCTATATAATAATATAAGTGTGCGCACTGATTTTTTTTATCATTGTGTATCGTTAAAAATTTCACTTGGAATCCCGAATTTGTTTTCCAATATAATAAAATTTAATTCTAGACTCTTCGTTAACCATCTTCTACTACAATGTTTTGTCATGTTTTGAGCTATACCTGAATTAAAGTATCTCGTGCGCACGCCTAATAATGACGAGTAAGTATCAGTGGTTGTCAAAGTCCACGTCAACCAACCCAACATCCAAACTAGGTACAATAACACCGTGCTGCCGTGCCCATAATATAAAATATAAAAGCGTGCGAAAAACTGAAGCATATCGTGCGTAAAAACGGTGCGCCATAAAATAATATTATTGTTACGATAGTCGTACGAGAACAACGCAACAACAACAACAACAACAACAACAACAACAATGATAATAATGACGATAAAACAACAATAGCAGTGCGATTAGAAAACGGTGTGGTGATACATATCAGTCGTACCTTAGACTTATGGGTTTCGGGTAGGTATACGGTTTGTTTTTGTTTTGTACTGTTTTGGTACGGGTACACGTTAAAATTATAATGTGTCTATCGGTGCGCGGTTATTGTCATAACGGGTTAGAGAAATAGCCAGCTCGGCTTCTATACGCCCTAGAGAACTGACGCCGTCCGACTTGCTGGTCGGGGAACGGCATTGCCAGTAGTGTATACCATCGGGACGGCATGTTATGCGGACCAGACGGAAGTTTTTGGTTCCTATTGCTGTAAACAAAAACAAAACAGCCCACATGTAGCAGCCGACAAGCGATTTTTGTTGTTAGTCGCACAGACACTCAAGGATTTCAGACGCGCACAATATTTTTCTTTTTGTAAACTTAAGTCCTACGATGAAGTAAGCACACCGCGTAATAAAATCACGTTACCTTTTCACTAGAATGACGATTGTGGTCACAACTGCTGCTAGGAACACGAATGCTCCGAACACACCCAATGCGATTATTGCTCCTATTTTACACATACACACAAAAAAAAATTAACATACTATAGTTACTATTATCTATTAGAAATTGATTTAGTATAAATTACCCAAATTGAGTTTGGGGCCAAGCCGGTGTTCGCTTTCCACCTGAGACGGTATGTTGGCCGCATTTGGGTTTGTTCGGACGTGAACGCTATCTGGAATCTCGTTGTCATGCGGATGCGCAGAGGCGATTACCACATTGGATGACGTTTGGCCGCTATCGTCCTAATGAAGAGAAAGTAACATTCGCTCAGTTTCCGGTTGATAAAGCACCGAATTTTCAGATTTGAACTAATAATCTCGGATAAACTATATATATTTAGCTTGATTCAAATTTGTAACCCAAAGAAAGTGTCTGATTTTCATAATGGTCTATAATAATTCATATACTAAATTAACACACCTGATCGTTTGCTGGTTTCGTTAATATAGTTGGCTTGGTTGTGAACGGCCGTGGTTTTTCACGATTAGGAGTCGGTGGCGCACGGCTGCTAGGAACAGTACTTGTCGATACAGCCTTAGTCACTAACACAGCTGGTGCAATTGGTGTTTTGATTTCTTCTGAATAACAAATATTTCACGTTCAATATCGGACATCATAAACAATTGAATAGAATTTATTGAATGGAAAATATTATAAATAACCACAACACTAACCTTTACAATAAGGTGGTTTATTATCGTACTGGCCACTTGGTAAGCATACTAATTGTTTGGGTCCGACTAAACGGAAACGTCTAGACACACATGTGTACTCCACTAGTGTTCCAACAATACTTTCATTGTTTGACATCTGGTATTCACCATTAGGAACTACCGGAGGATCATCACATTTTTGGACTTAACAGAAAAAAATAAATTATATATATATATGTATAAATACATAATAATCATATAAAAATGAAAAAGTTATAATATGATTTGTATTACCTGTACACTTTGGTGGTGGTCCATCCCATCTTTCGTCCAAATCACAAATTAATCTATCTCTGCCGATCATTTTATATCCTTCATTACAACTATACTGTACTTGGCTTAAATAGTTGACCGTACCATTGATTAGCTTATAGCTACCATTTGAAATGTCCGCAGGAAAACCACATTGAATTCCTATAAAATAGATCATAATTCAGTTTTTACAGATTTAAAATTTTTTTTAACTTACGTTTACACACGGGTGGAAATTCATTATAAAACCCTGTTCCGAGACACGTGCGAGTTGATGGACCGATCAACAGGTGGCCTTCATCGCAAGAATACTCGACCGCGGTACCAACATTGAAATTATCAGCTATCATTGTTGAATTTGGAGGTTGTTCTGGCCTACCACAAGCAGTTGGTTCTACGCGAAAAAAATGAAAAAAATATTTTATAACTTTAATAATTAAAATTTATTTGTACGTGGTATTTATTGAATTATGCTAAAAATGAATTAATACGAACGGTGTTGACAAATGAAATTTAGCGGAGCATTGCAATTAGTATCTGACCATAACCAGCCTTTGGAACCATCGAATCGGGCACAATCGCCTCCATTTATTGATGTAGTTTCAGAACCACTTGATGGTAAACTCCAGAACGATACTGTTTGATCATCACCATTTAACCATTTCCAATTATTTTTGTTATGAGCGTCCCTCACAGCGCCCATCCAATATTGACTTTGTGAATCACTCCTGAAAATAATAACAACCATAATAATATGACATGGGAGTTAAATATAGAGAGGGAGTTATGGATAGTGTGTTCATACACACATTGGTTAGATGGAGGTTTGTATAATCATATTATGTGTAATATACAAGATGAATCACCAAACATACTCACCCCCATTTTTGATTTTTATAGTAAATTTATTCAAATTAAGAATTTGGAATTTTTAATGGGTTATATAACCATATTGCTAATTATTTACATTTTTATACCATTTTAATAATGTCCATTGCTTATACAAACTTTTTTTTTAAAAATTAGAACTATAATTTTTTTACTTTAAATTGTTAAGTAGATGATATTTTTCTTGAAAATGTTGATATATAATCAATATTCGAACTATTTGTTTGTCGATTTTTTTTTTTATTAGCTATTAGTATTTAACTATGATAGTTTGTTAATTATAACCACATGACACTCATTAAATGAAATGAATATACAGATATACTAAGTAGTTGAAAACATTAACATTTTGGCCTTAAGAGGCTTAAGAGTATTAAAACATCAGAATTAAAAATTCATTAATCATTATTAAATGAAAAATAGTGATTAGTATGTTTGGTAAATCACCAATGTATAATACGTATGTCTGTAGTAATATACATTCAAATACATGTTCCTATTAAATATATTTTAACTTGCCTGTGTCTTCTCCATAGTTCCCAGCTGACAAATCCTTGTAATGCGGGATTACTTTCATCAACCAATGTGCCACCTCTTGATCTACAAAACCCTAATGCGTCCCTTAAGTTCATTGGCTGACGGTTATAAAATATATAGCACTTTCCGTTATATGTAGCAGTACTTCCTGGTGGTTGGTCTCGGAATTGTGGACATCTTTCAATCGGCAACGCCTGGAAATAAAATGAATAAATTGAGTTACAACCATTGTTTTACATTGGAGCAAATTAATCTATTTTCATTTTTTTTTTTTTTTTTTTTTTTTTTAAATCAGATAAATTGTGTTTTGACAATTTTATTATAATTTCTAATATTACCTATATTTTGATGTAATTTAAAATTGATTTCCAAACTTGTATCTATACCTATTCATTTATTAATATATCTGTGTTTAAGTATAAAATCTAAGTGTTGTAATCTTGAGAAATACCTACCTAGATACTTCATAAGCCCTAATAAAATAAAACCGATATTTTTATGCTCGTATACGCATCGGGAATATGAAGGTTTTTCATAAAACATGTAGGTACATATATTACACATTAAACCACTAATCTATGTATAATGTGTTATAATTATTATACTATTATATACAGGGTGATTTTTTTATCATGAACCACTCATTATTTCAAAAAGTATCAATGTTTTTGAAAATATTTTTTTACAAAGTTTCATGTTGTTAAAAAACAACGTTTTTATTAAAAAATTATGGTTTTAAATATTTTTTATCCTTATAATTTTTAAGTTTTTTACTTTTTTGAATGATAACCTAGAGTTTTAATTTCATATTCCAAAGCAGAATATTTTTCTAAGTATTTTGATACGTAAAAATCGAATTTTGGTCGAGTAGTTTATGAGTTATAACTTATAAGTATTTAAAGTTTAGAGAAGTGGAGTAGTGGAAAAATATTTTGCGGGGTAACCCCGTACCACTCCACTCTACCAATCTAAACTTTAAATACTTATAACTCATAAACTACTCGTCCAAAATTCGATTTTTACGTATCAAAATACTAAGAAAAATATTCTGCTTTGGAATATGAAATTAAAACTTTAGGTTGTAATTAAAAAAAGTAAAAGACTTAAAAAATTATAAGGATAAAAAATATTTAAAAACATAATTTTTTAATAAAAACGTTATTTTTTTTAACAACATGCAACTTTGTAAAAAAATATTTTCAAAAATATTGATACTTTTTGAAACAATGAGTGGTTTATGATAAAAAAAATCACCCTATAGGTATATATAGGTAATTTATAACTTAAAAAGTATGTAATTTTAAATTTAATAATTTTTATAATGGTAAAAAATATCACTCAAGCTAGCTAGGTTTTAGATTCTGAGCGGAGCGATGAATGTATTGATTTTACCATGATGTGTGTTTTTTTTTTTTTTTTTTTGTGTCTGTCATCAAGTTTTGGGGCAGTAAAAATGCTTCGATTTTTGACTTCAGTACCTCGTTCGATCAGAAAGTGAATCTAGTTGGTACTTTGGGGGGTCAAAAGTAAAAAATTCTTAATACTTTTCTAAATAATCGAGAAAAACAAACTAAAAATTAACGGAAAAACGGGAAATTTTACGCACACTCATTTTTCGACAAAATCGATTTTGGTTTTTGATGTAACTTTAAAACGAATGACCATAAATACGTGAAATTTTCACCGAATGTTTATAAAAGTATATTCTATCCACCATGAAATTTTCAAAAAATTTCGACTTAAGTTGAACTATTCATAGGCATTTGAAATTTTCGATCATTATTAGTTTTTTTTAAATTAATATCGATAAAAATTTATTTGTTAGGCAGAAAAGCTTGAAAATTTAATACAAGGCTCTTAACATATTGTTACAATAGCAGTTGAAAAATAAAAGAAATATATAGTCACAATTTTTATTTATAAGCATTTAAAGTTCAAATTTTGACAACATATTATGTATAAAACACGAAAACACGAAAATTCGTAAATTATTTTATGCTAGAAATTCATAAAAATTTTTCCTATTATATCTAAGATTTCAAAATTTAATACAAGGCTCATAATATATTTTTACAATAGCAATTGAAAAATAAAAGAAATATATAGTCACAATTTTTATTTATAAGCATTTAAAGTTCAAATTTTGACTAAATACGTAAAAATTACGGCAATGTTCAACTTACTGACTGCCGTATTAATAATAACTAATAAGTAATAATAATCTATAATATATCCTAGACAGATAAACCGTCTCCGCTCAGAATCGTTTTTCGTATACAATGATATAATATCATTGGATTCAAATTTAATTCCTTCCATTACAGTAACCCACTTGTAACCTACTGTACAGCAGAGAGATATCCATGACTTACCCGCCTTTTTTTTTTATTAACTTTTTTAGGAATTATAATAGTGTTACAGTCCCTACACAAATAAATACAAAAGTAATTTTGTATTTTATGAAGAAAATAAGTGAGTTTGAGAGAACACTCAGTATTGTCATCCAACAGTTAATTTGATATAACTAATTACTTATTACTATATTACTAATATAATATCTAATAATAACAATTTTTTACCTTTTTAATATTATTTACAATATAAATACCTAAATCACTAATAATGAATATGTCGAATTGTGTGGAGTTATTAGTTACTGTATGCACTTTGTTTAGATGAAGTATTAATTTAATTTTTTTTTCAAATTACAATTCATTTTTAAATGTATCTTGAATGAATTAAATTAAACTCATATATTAATTATAAAATATTTTATTTTTACGTTACAATAACTTAAATTGTATAAACTTACTTGATCAGTATAGACGAAAGCTTCACATATTGATAACTGAGTGGATCCACTAGCAGTTTCCATATGGACACTAACGAATGCGCCTGGCATGGGTGGATTGCATGGAAGGAACAACGGTTTTCCTTCATCAATAAAGCCAGTGAATCGGTTGCATATAGGATTCGTGCCTAGGTCGGGCCTATTGTTTCCTACTCGCACGACTATCGTAGCCGGTTTGTTTTTACCTGTAAGCAATGCTAATATAAGTTAACAGGCAACACTTACATTTTATTTATATCATTTAATGTAAAAAATCATAAGTAGTGTTTATCATGTCATTGCGACAAGCCCTATTTCTTGGGAAATCTTCAGACCATGTGAAAAGTTATTTTCCGAAAATCAAATGTATTTACATTGTTTTATTATACAGAAGCGACAATGTAGGTAGTTAGACAATGACTATAATATAATATGATATACTAATATACTAATACTAGTATTATAGTGGGTACCACTTTCTTTGACCGGTTTTTTTGCACGTTTTTCGCACGTGCTAATAGAATATTGAATGATAATATGAATTGGTTTTATTCATTGTAACTAATTTACCGAAAATACCTCTATGAATAAAAACAACTCAAAAATAATACAATATTTATGTTTAGATTATGAAACTTTTTTTATAGTCATAAAATTCTTCCTGAAGCGAAAACAATCGTGTAGGTACTTGTTTAATTTTTCCATAAAAAACCAAATATAATTTATTGTTTGTAATATTTTCTTTTATGCACCATTTTGTTGATGTTTATCAAAGTTTAAGACATTTAATATTAACAACTTCAAGGCATTTAACTTTTGCATTTTAAATAATAATTCAATACTGATTTCATTAGATATATTTTTTAAAACTATATATATTTTAAATCATACAATT
The DNA here is from genome assembly GCF_037042655.1 of Diuraphis noxia. Classification (NCBI taxonomy): domain Eukaryota; kingdom Metazoa; phylum Arthropoda; class Insecta; order Hemiptera; family Aphididae; genus Diuraphis; species Diuraphis noxia. The sequence goes on from NW_028301713.1 coordinate 14,451,613, forward strand.
TTCTGATGATACACATTATTTTAAAAGTATTGTCATATAACGTTGAGTCATATATTTAACACAGTTCTACAACTCTGCATAAACTATTAAATTCAGAGAAATTAAAATAAATTTTAAATATGGGTTAAGCAGCGTTACTACCTACATTATTTTTTACGAGGTACCTGGTTAAATAGGTAGATATGTAGGTAGATGTTTTATTGCACCAACAGTCATTTATCTAGATTTTTTTACTTTTAAAAGTGTAAATTATGCAATATTTCCAATTATTTATATTTTTTTGCAGATGACCTAAAATTGGCTAAAATGATATTCTGAATTAAATCTATAATGATAATTTTTAGGAAAATGAGATCAGAAAATTCTTGATATGTTTAAGTGTTGAATATAAATAGGTACAATAGTAAACAATAATTTTTGCAATGGTTCTAAGTTTCTAACTAATGATCTTGTAAAATAAATATGTCAATTGATTATTCAAATAATCGTATAAATGATATATTTATTGACCCGATATAAGTTAAATTGAATTCATATTAAATATTTTAATTTATCTACTAATATAACTACTAAACTACCTATTTAATACTAATTTTCAATGATTCCCGTTCTCCATTATTAAATTACATTCCATTTTATTAGTTTGACAGTTTTACACTATTTTTTTTCGATATTCAGGTTCTTAGAATAATCATTCCAATATAGGTATTAACCATTTTATAATGAATTGAAAATAAATTAACAAATGCTCAATTTTAGTTTGTTTGCGAAGTTCAAAATTTACCATCTTAAGTTATGATGCGTTTTTTTTTTGAAATCAGTATTCCAACATCATATTATTTTTAAAGCATATTTTTTGTATGCCTCACCTCTAAGGAAATATAAATAAATAGGTAAACAACATTATGTCGTAGATAACATAATAAATAATAACCATGTATACCTAAGTTACTTAACAAAAGACATAATTAAGACACTCAATTTACATTGCTATGGTCAAGCGATATACTGGTGTATGCTGGCTTTAATTAATAAATCTATTTTATTTTTATAATATTATGATTTGATTTGTATTATAAAATTATAATACTTATTATTACTATAAATATTTTCTTATCTTATTTAAAACTTTTTGTATAATTATTTATAAGTTTTTTTTATTTTCATTGACTATGGTACTATGGTATATGGTATAGTATTATATTATATTATACTATAGTACTATGGTACCTTTTAAATTAAAATACTCACCGCAACAGGCTTTACCAAAATCCAGTCTCACCAATTGCACCATATATGGTTCCAACAGATTAACATACCACCATGGGGTACGTTCCGGTTTAGTAAGTGTGCATGTTTCGGGGCTGAAAAATGAACTGGTGCTACCATCGATGGCTTTTTGAGGTAGGCCGCCGGGTTCTGAGCTAATTTGCATAGGTGCTTTGCCCGCAGCAACATTTAACACTACACAAAAAAATACGACAAAACATTATAAATTTATCGATATAATACTATATATTTACATGTGGGTATGTCATCTACAGTGAAATCTCGTAAAACTGGTGTAATTATAAGATAATATAATTTATAAGTTACAGTATATTATACATATATTTAAAACGAAAGTACTGTAGCAGAAAAAATTCTGGATCATTTAAAGAATTACGTTTTTAATCCAAAATTTTTACCATAATTTATAATCTGCAAATATCCTACTTTCTTTCTCATGAATTTTAACCGTTTGATATTATATTGCTATATTACAATATTTTAATAAATTAAAACTAACCTATTCATATTTTAGGTATTTATAATATATAGTATATTATAGGCAGTGGCGCAACTAGCACAAAATCTTAGGGGGCTATACCCCCACCTCAATATTATACCAAAAGTAACCCGTGGGAGGCTATGCCCACACCACCCCAACGCCATCTTAAAATTTAAACACCATTAATACCAACATTTACTTTTAATTATATATTTTATATGCATCGTGAAATAATTATTGACATTTGACATATTATATAAGATTCATTTTTCTTTTGTTGATGGCTTTGAATTGTTCCAAAATGACCTCGGGATCAATTTCTATATCTTTTTCAATATTTAATATCGATAAATTACATTGTAGATCTTAAGTACGTATTTATTCGCTAAATACAGTGTACCCGTAAGTCGTAATAGATTTTCAGTGATAATCGCCAATTAACCAGTGCGTACATAATACGAACGATAAAAACTTGTATCATAGAAAAGATGAAATATGTCGAGTATAGGACTCTGGTATATTAGCCACTATTTATAGAAAGGTAGGCAATATAAAATAATTTTAAACTTTAAAAACTTTCCAAAAAAAAAAATAAATAAATACAGCTGAATTTTTAAAAGTTTATTAATATTTTAAGAATCAATTGATTAATTTTTTTTTTTTTTTGGGGGGGGGGGGCTAAGCCTAGTTGCGCTTATGATTATAGGTATTATAGAGATACCCAATACATACCTACTATGTATTTTATGATAATAATTTCGTAAGTCAATCAATGATTATCAGGTATAGTCTACTCAAGCTCTAAATAGTTGTATTACTTCACTTTTTAGTTTGTACGAGAAAACCAAAACGAATTTGCCATGTAAAATCATAAGATCCAATAGCATCACGGTCGTATCGAACGATTGAGTTTGTGGGTCATAGAACATGGATCAGCGTAAACGTTGTCGTTCTTACCTCAACTATAATAGTAACAATAAAAAAAATGTTTAAACGGAAAGAAAGATGGAAAAGAAATTCTATCCGTTGTTTTAATTAGGTATGGGTTTTTAATTTTTAATTTTTTTGTACATATTTGATTGTGTTACAATGACATATTTGGGTACAATTTATTTTCCACTTAAAGCCATATATATTTCATAGAATTAAATTACAAGTACTTATGCATATTATTTATAATAATATATAATATTAATATTTGTATGCTACACATAATATGTGGGCACATGGCGATAAATTGTTTAGTATTTGGACTGAAAACTGTATTCGTGTCCGTTGCATCGGTCATTTATGTATGGATGCACGTATACTTATAGGTACTGTACATCGATTAAAGTTTTACGGAAGAAGTCGCGCATGATCCTCCGAGGAGAATTAAATTTGTTTCGCTTCGGTCGAGCAATTATTATACGTGCACTAACACAATAACACTAAATCGGGTACATAGATATATCGCATATACATATTATAATATAATATACATACTACATACCTATCTACGCACGGTGGCTGTGTAGAAATTTAAACTCTTAAACGTTTTTGTATTAATATAATAGACATAATATAGTAATAATTTACCGGATCACACGAGCTCATTATTTTTAGTCATAATATAATATAAGATATAATGTACCACAGCATTGTGTCACAGAAGTATAAAAGAGAAAAGATCAGTAAACACATCAAGTGTAAGTACCTATCTATCATATCCATGACTCAAAATCGACTTAGGAAATTTTCAGTACACACTTCGTCATGTTCGTGCACGTATGTGTGTGTCAATAACATAGTTAATATCGTGCATATATTTATATAATAATATATGCGTTTTATACATGGCGTTATAGCCTGGAAACTTTCCTATATGTAGGTCTTCCGGCCGGATGGAACGTAGCCAGTGAAAGCGGAGGGAGTGGTCATGGTCCGTGTGATTCAACCTCCTCGACGGTTAGCAACAACACAAACCCTATATTATTAGTTGTGTCAACAGACAAAATACTATCATACTTCCTAATAATGGAATTTCTGACCGCGCCAGCACAGACATTAAGACGGAATTCTGACTGTTAATCATCACATAATTGGCTATGGGCAACAATACATCTTACAGAGATACTTAAAAAATAATTTTCTTCTTACGACCTTACAGTTAATTAGGTATAGGTACCCATAATCCTGCTTGGAAATAAATCATTTAACATAGCATAACTTTAAATAGTGATTCAACCTTTGAACGATTTTAAAATTAAAACGTGTGTGTGTACTAAGTAATAGCTATGTGTATATATAATAATATGTATTACGTAAATATTAATTCGCCAACAAAATCCATTCATCCATCATCTACAGAATTATAACATTCTCAATCAATGCTTGAATAAAAAAAGATTAGAAAAATTTATTAGAACTCTACATACTTTAAAATAACACAAAAATGCTCGAATTAAGTAACAATATCGTTTGTCTTTTATTAGTAAAAAAAGTAAAATAAATAACAAAATATGTAAATAATAAATCACGAATAGTATAAATTCAGACCCAATTCTTGAATTATAAAAATTGTATTAGTCTTAATTTTATAAATTATATGTATAAGTATTAAAAAACGAAGTTCAAATTATTTAATTTTTCATTTTCATCTCATTAATAATTTATACGAATTTTTAATTATTAGCTTTTATATAGAAATTTACCAAACACAAAAATGTCTCCTTACTAAATAGTAGTAGTAATTAGAAGACTTAAAAAAAAAAATAGGTAGGTACGAACTATCTTTATATCTTTATTCGATATAATATTTATGATAAATTCATCAATAACTATAAATATTTACATTTTGCTATTTTCATGTTTTTAAGAATGTTTCCCTGTAATTTACGATTTTGTACCTTTTGTTGTTTTGTATATTTTATAATAAATAGATATATTCATTTTTATCTATAAATTTAAATATCTAGTATTTTTTGCAGTTTACTATTGAAAATTTATCAGTAACAACTATTGAGGACGAATTCACCAAAAATAAAATTGATCTTTTTACTACCTATATAGGTACCTAATATTGCCGATTCGTGATGAAATTAGTCTAGATTAAAATACGACTGAATAATAATTATTCCAACCTACAATCTAAAAAAATTAAAATACATATAGGTTCTAAGTTCTACTTTATAATACTGATATATTATAAATACACTCTGTAAATCTACTCTGGATCAATCTCTTTATACGATTTTTAATAGTGGCGTGATGATTAAAAAGGCTTAGATGTAATATTATCAAAAACTCAATTATACTTTGTAAAAAAAAAAAGCATTCTTACGTATGGTCGTTATTTAATGTATTATGACATTATTAGCCAATGAACAAAAATAATGATGATTATGTTGGAAACATATTTACAAAAAAAAATAGTGATCTCTAAAACAGTTATTGGTTGAACACACGAATTGTTGGAAAACCTAGGGCACGTTTCAAGTGAGATAGAACTGGTTGTATATATTCGTCTGTTGGATTTTTTTTCTATGGTATTCTCGTCTACAATCCACGAGGCAAATAAAAAATGTAACAGAGGTGCTTTATTCAATCAGTGAAGAAAACTATCATTTTTGTGTAGTGTCTGTGGTTTGTGCAGTTCCAAATGAGTGGACTCGCCGGCGGACAAGCAAAAAGCGAAAATTACGCTATAGACTATTGTAACTATTGTTGATCGACCCCTCCTTAAGTCCCAATGATTGGTCCTCAGGTCATGCAACTCTTATTATACCTCTTACCCTTAATAACAAAATTGACTACATTACAAATATGTATATATGTACATTTTTTTCATATAAGTATTAATAAATAAGTTTGACAGAAGTATCTACAGACTCAAAATATTTAATTGTTACTACTTAAATTAATTTAGACTTTCGAAAAATTAAAAATGATATTTATAATTGAAATGACCATTTTTTTTTTTTTTTTTTTTGTTACGTATATAATAATATATGCTAACAGGCTACTGAGCGTAACAATGAAAATGGGCTTGTTACTGTTACTTTCATACATAGACGTGGTTGTGTTTTTTGAATAATGGATGTTTGAAATATAGATGACCTGCTGGGAGATAATGTTATGACCCCTCAGTAAAAGTTTCACTTGCGTGATCTATTGTTTCACTTGACAAAGCATATAAATAAAGAAAAAAATGAATGCGATCTCACAGTAACTAATAACTAGAAATATAGAAACAAACAAATCTAAAAATTAAAAAATTAAAAAAAACGCTTTTTAATAAATAAAAAAATAATGTATAAACTGTTCTTATTCTATATTTAAATATCTCGTTGATTTTTAATTTTTTAAATCGACAAACACTATTATTCTTTGTTTTAATACCAATGTTGATATAAATCCAAATGCATTATCGTATCATATTGAGAGGAAAATTCTTCAAAAAGCATGAATGCATCAATAAATATTATTTTATCGAACAACAGGTACTATACAAACTATATGTACTACCTCCGAGGTTCAGAAACATAATAATATATCAGTAAATTACGTAAGCAATAGATACATCGTGACTATAATATATATGTATCGTATAAACATAATATATATTAACTTTGGTATGTGGATAGAATATATTTTTTATAAAGATCAAAAAACATTGTGTTTATATAGTTTGGGGGGAGATTTGTTAATAATTTGACATGGGTGAATTTCCAGAAAGTGGAACAACAGGTTTTTGAATGTTGTTTAAAAGGGTCCAACCCCATTATAGTAAGGTAGTTATCTATAGGCATACAGTGAAAAACGTATAATTTAACAACGATGTATCATGCACCTGCTTATATTTTTACTTTCGAAAATAATTATTATTTCGTGAGCCAATGCAATATTATTAAACAAAATGTTGAAAAAATATCATATATATTTTAAAAAAATGTAGCTACCTACAATACGAATTTCAACGATTCAAAAAATGTACTGCATACAGGAATTAACTTAATGTCTTAATACTAAAACAAACTCTAAATTAGTATAGTAGGGAACTAAATTATTTAAAATATATAACCAAGAACATCCTTATCGACTTCGGTTAACCTATAGTGGAATAACTTTAAATTAAACACTATTATAGTCAACAAATCAGAATATTGTGAACTGTTTAGACAAAAAATTTAAAAGTTTTTTATGAATTTCATAGAGTTTGTCTTTGTTGTAATTACCATTGTTCCGGTATACATATCTATCCAATACAATAATTAATGAAAAATATAATGTATTTTTTATATAATAGAATATTCAAATAATAAATAAATAAATAATAATAATAATAATATTATTATTCTTTAGAAAATATAAATGCCAGGAGTAATATTACCATTATTATATACTTAGACCATTGACGCATAAGGACTAAGGAGAGTAATGCTTTTATATTATGAATATATTATGTATAAGGTATAACACATTAACACCATATTAAATTGTTTAATCTCTATACACATTGATTAAATGTCAATATATGAATTGAATTTCTCGTGAAAGTATATTTAATGAAAATGAAAGCGAATTGTTAAAATTAAATTAACAATTTCTAATAAATCAATAAAGTAAAACAATTGTTTCAAGTTAAACGTGATTATATTTTTAGAACATGTACATAATTTAAATAGGTATTAAAAATTAGACAGCTTAGGAAATACAATTTTGAATTAATTCTACCTACATTTAAAAGAGTTTATCAATGTTCACTATGTATTTTTAATATGAAATAAAGTGAAAATAAAAAATGTTTAAATTTATTGATTATGTAGAAAGGAAAGTAGATTATCAAAATATTTGCCCTTGGCCTTATATATAGGTAGTATCATGTTTAATAATAAATCATAAAATATTTCATATGGTTATTACACCTACCTATAATGTGAAATAGTCACGACTTAAGACAATAACAATGTATATAAAGAATTTCATCTCAAGGTCCCGTTGTACATCTTTTAAAACATTCAAGTTCACAGGCCAACATCAAAACAATGTAAAATGATAATGATCGATATTTATTGTTTTTACTTTGAAATTACTTTTACTTTATTGAACTATTCTTGGAGATTTTATCAACTATCTAATGATATACCTATTATAAAAGTAGAAAAATTAATCTAAATTTTATAAAAGTAGACATACCTAATTGTTACTCAAAAACATGTTTAATTGTACTTGACAAACTAATTATAGGTAAAAATAGGTCAAGTTTAATCATTTAATTTGGAATAATTATACATATTTATATGAACATGACTTGTATTATAATGACACAAGGCCTATTTAATGGGGCGAATTGTGTGCTTATTGTATATTTGACTATTTGAGTGTTTATTAGAGCTATATAAGTCCTTAATCATTTTACTATTTTGTGCACAAATGCATGCATATTTGTGTATTTTTAAGAGCTAGAAATCCCTAAGCCAAACAGTAATTATATTAGTTGACCATATTGTCTGTTTCCATATTCTATCATTTGCTAATATTGGCCTAAAATATATTTTTGTAGATAGAAAACATGGTTACGATCCATAATAGGCCAAAATCGCTTAACAGGTTTGGCTTTGCTGCATGTTCACAGGCATATTGTTATATCAGTTGATGATATAATCAACAAATTTTCTAAAACGAAGAAAAGGAAAATTGAATTTGTTATTTGATAATTTCAGTATTTGACTACCAACCAGTCTATTATGTTGGTATTTATTTGCTGGTGAAACTTATTTTTATTTATTTATTCAAAAAAATAAAAATAAGTTTCGCCCACCCCCATGGTCTCGTCTCAAATACGCCCTTGTAATGACATGCTATTATAATAGCTTATTAAAGTTAGTTTTCCCAATAAAATAATTTTAAGAAACACTTTATTAAAAATAAATATTTGAATACATAAGTGTTAAATTTTTATAGTTAAAATATTTATTTAGAATCGATATACTTCAGAAAAGCTAATATTGAGTGTTCGAAAATTTAAAACAATATGTCATTGAGAAATGATTACTACATTCACATATCAAAATAAAATAGGGTACTTTTATCGTAAAATCGTTCGAAGTATTTAGAAGTGAAACTAATTCACGCACTTTGAAAATAGCCATAAAAGTCTAACAATATCAACAACACACATGCTGAGTATGTGTTATAAAAAGAAAGAGAGAACTCCGATTTTGATACTATACTATTACTACTACACATTTTCAGTAGTTACAGTGAAATTTCTTCGTGCTTAGTATATTAGTACCTACATCTTTATACCGCGATCAAGGCGCTATATAGATGCGGAATGTTTGACCTAGATGCTGTGGCGGAACCGGTTGCAAACCAATGAGAGTCACCGTGGCCTTCACCTAACTGGAGGCCACGAAGTAACACACACACTTACACGGCAAAATGCGATGCCTACGCATCGTCCCTATTATGAATGTGGACAAATAATTTAATATACGTAGTAGAGTGATACACTTGGACTTGGATACTACTAACTAATAATTTTTAAATTGAAAGACAAACAATTTTTTTTTAAATAGTGCCATTATAGTGTATTTCCGAATGAAATCCTTCGGAAAAATTACAATACAATACATTCTAAACAAGTCATATTCCTCTAAAAATTGTGCATATAATACTTTTAACATAACACATTATAATATTTAATACTTCACATTTTATTATATAGCTAATTATGGTTTACTAACAACTATTCACATCATTAATTAAACTTTTAACATTTATTCAATTTTACTACTATATATTACATTTTGTGAAATCAGAGTAATCAGGCGATTTAAAATCCAATCATCTAAATATTCCAAAATATGAAGATTTTTTACAATTTTCGTTTAAAAATAATATTTTTAAAAATTTTTTATATTCCGTTGTTTATTATTTTACAGAAGCAAAAACATTTAAACTTAGTTTCATGTAAATAAAGCATATTATAGTGAAATACATAATATAATATATGTTTAGATTAATCGTATATTTTTTTAAATAAAAGTATTTAACTCAATGTTTCAACTGTTCAAAGTTTAGTTCGTTTTTCGATGAACGCCAATCTTAATGTCATTAAAACAAAGCTTATATATTTAAAAAATGAGATTTATTATAAGTTACTAGACGATAGACAACACTGTATAATATTACTATGGATCTTATAAAATTAAATACGTGAACCAAAGATAACTCATTTTGTTACTGATTTTTTCCTTTACAAAATAATTAGAAATTAAACGATCACGTTCTTATATAATTGAAATAGCACGCCAGTTTTTTTTTAGAATAAAAAAACTACTCTTTTATACAAATGTGAACTCTAATAGTCACCACGAAAAAAAATACTTACATACCTATTATTATATGATTATTTGCTAATTATTATTATGCAGTATGCACGCTCATATAATTTTTTTACAGATTTTAATTATTGAAAATTATCGATTGACACTTAAATAGTAAAATATAATTTGTTTATAATGTAGGTACCTATAAAAATAATGCCAAATTTTTCAATATAGTAAAGCTATAACCAGTTTTACTAAATGTCCTTCTTTTGCAAGTCTAATTAACAAATGGTTATTTTTATTTAGTTATTAATAACTATAAAAACAAAATATCAGAACATTTATATTCAGTAATGTTTTTTAACACACATTTTTATGAGTGTTGAATATTTTTTAGAGATGGAAAAATCAATTTAATATACCTAATATACTAAAAAAAAAAAAATAATAAAAGTATCTACTGCAGAAGCGATGTCATTGAACTTTAGATTGTTAAATCTGACGTTGTATAAAACATTAAACAAGTTGTAGGTAGGTATTATACGATTACAAATATTATTGGGTTGAATACGGGATATCTTTGTATGTAACTACATTATCAATAAATGCACATTTTATAATTATTGATTAATGATTGCTAATGGAAAGTTGTTGTTCTTAAATATATTTTTTTGTTTTAAAAATGTATAATTTTATAAAATTTCATTGATGTTTTTTTTTTAACAAAAATAAAACTAAAATTCTCGTTTTGTAGTATTATCGACTCTAATTTGTGAATAAGACTATAGTATTAGTAGAAAATACGTGACTGGAATAAATTAGCCCTTTGAACTACTGTGGTCAATGAAAACTGTACATAACTTTCGTTTTAAAGAAAAATCACACAAAAAATGAGAACGTAATGTCATAGATCGTGCACGAATAAACTGCTATACACACAAATACCATTGGTTATGTCGTGATTTTAATGCGTAATATTTTTTTCATTTTCAACTAATGTAGGTATATATACTTATATATTGAAAGTGAATACAAATAGTTATTTAAAAAATAATCATTTAGATGTACCAATATATAAGTTTGAAATTAATTCCAACTTTGATTTTTATCAATTATGATTTTCTAAACAATTAGTAAAAATAATAAAACATTTGTAGTTATCATTCTATCATTTAAATAAATATTACATAAAAAAATATAAATTAACCAATTATTTTTATGTTATTTTATTTTGATGTGACGTAACTCTAAATAGATATAAATATTAAATCTTTAACGATGTATGTAAGTATTATTAACAAGTTTTAAAATATGTTTAATAGAAAGTAAATTATACGAATTCAGCCGACAAAAAAAGTTTTTGTAAATGGAATTGCAATAAATAACAAAACCAGGAATTACGAATCAAACCGTATCAGTAAAATTTAACCATGGACACAGACTGCACATTGATGACAATAATTAATATGGAAAATAATAAAATACATTTTCAGCTAATAACAAAGACCCTCGAAATGCATTCTTTGTCTGGCTTTTGGCTTTTAAACTTTATTGTTTTTGGACACCGTTACCAATTTATGTGTTATAGCTGCCTATATCATACTGAAAAATAATCATTCCATATATGTTTATAAAAGCGAATTCTCGCACGTAGTGTCCATCACGATTCTATAATATCTAATAAATTTATTAATAAATACAATGGCTGCTTAACTTGTTTTTAATCTGTGATACACGTAGCCCACTAGAAGTTGAAAAGCGGTCAGGACCTAAATTTTCTCCCACAAATATAGGAAGATCACGTATTGTTTGTGTAATATTGGCTCGTCTCCCAAGCACCGTTAATTTGGCACAGGATGACCCAATGCAAATATGGTTTTCGTATAATTTTTTTGACTTAAACTGCATAGTTTCATGCATATTATATACTCCTAGCTGGAACATTGTTAGTATAGTTTTATTTTTTTTAAACATTCTGCCAGCCTCATTCAGTCGGTCTAACATAAAAGAACTATTGCATAACAATAATAATTGTTTTGCATTTTATCATTATTGTTTATTGTACACTTTATTATAAATAGTAATGTACCTAAGTACCAACCTACCTATACTTATTATTTACGTTGATACCTATACAAAAATAATATTGTTAAATAAATTTTTTTGGAATATATGCATTTATTAAAATTTGGGCAAATAATATCACACTCTACTAGCATTTATTTCCACACAATATATACGTTAATAACTTTGATGACATTAATTTTTTGTAAAACTTCATTTTTTTTTTGTATTTTATATATTGTTGATCTAATGTTTATATTATCATATCATATATTATGCTTATAGGCATGATCGATTGAATTTGAATATGTGATAAATAAGGTAATAAAAGTAATAATAAGTAGACTATAGTCTTTATGCATTCTTTACCTTATCAAAACAACATAATCTTAGAGAGCAAATTTTCTTTAAAGTTATATTTCTAAGTTTCAAATTATGATAATATATGAATAATTATTAACTACACATTTGAACCAATTAATAATTGTATTTAAATTAAGAAACATTATAAATTAATTATTATGGCAAAAACAAAATATTTATTAAATAAAATAACTAATGGCCTTTGTTGCCGAAGTTGTAAATGATCAATAAAAAAAAAAAAATAAATATTTATTAAAAATAAATTTCCTAAAATATTATAAGATTATTTTAATTCATCGTGTGTATGCGTATTATGTATGTATTAAATATTGGTTAAATGCGTTTCCACTACACGTCTACACAATAGCATATATTGAGGTTAAGAGACCACGCTTATCCGACATAGGTAAATTCATTACCCATGTACTATTTAAATGGTCAATTATGGAGCGAATTTTACGGATTTATAACGCTCAGATGACTCTTATAAATAATAAAAAAAAAACATTACTTGCCTACCCACATATCTTGAAGATGCTCACCGTATTAGTTGGTATTAATACAAATGTCTATTTTTCAGTAACACAATTATATTTAATAGTAGGAAAATAGTAAGTAACATTTTCATAATTTACCGAATCGAATTTGAAGAAGAATTCATTCATAAAATGCCAATTAATAATTATTAATAATAATAATCTAAATACAATATCATAGAAGTCAATACAGAAGTCCTTAACTGTTTTTAAAGGTAATGCCATATTTTATATACCTATACGGCTATACATATATTAACAACTTTAACTTTTTTTGATTTTAAGAGCTCAGGTAATTTAAAAGTAACACATTATATAATAATTATTACGTATGAACAAAAATTACAATCGAAAATACGATATAATATAATCTAATAAACAATGATGTACAGCCATAATTATATAATATATTAATTCCTGAACATTTTTATTTTGCGTGTTCGCCAATGTTTAATATTTAATATTGATATATTATTGTATGTACCTCGTATACCTGATAATTATATATTTGAAATTAGCTAGATATAAGGTTCTATTTTATTTTTAAACAGCAACTATTAACGAAATTTTTTATTTTTCATTATTACACGTGATTAAATAAAAAAAATAGAGGTAAATATTTCTTCTTCGTATGAGAATTTTGTGAAAACAATTTATACAAAAATAAAAGCCTAAACTAAACATTTTTAGGTTCAAACTTTCTCATTTAAAACAATTATTAGCTCCCATTCGTCAAACAATAAAAAGTTAATTATCAGTTATTCTTAAATGGTCTTACCCATTTTTGTAACTCGTGAATTTGATATTTTCATTTGATAATACTTAGTCCCTATATCTATAAGGATTGTTGGAATTTTAAGGTCAGGAAAAAACAAACAGCTATTGAATTTTGAACGATTGCTATCTTGATAATGATTTGGCAAACTCGTCGATTACTCATGCCGATTGACAATTATCATTCAACGATGGGTGCCGATTGTCAGATCTAAACGTGCGGTGGAATGAAACGAGACGCAGGCAAGAAGGTGTAGTTTACCGTTGTAATAGCGGTATTATGACTATTATAATATGGGAAGACGTAGAAGTATGTCCGAAAAAATGGGCCACGTATTAACGTGTACATAACACGCAAAGTACCATAATAATAATAACGTATGTTTAAATTCATCACAGTGACAAAAAGATTTTTGTATGAGTGTGTGACATAAAATTAATGTTATATTTGATCGAGGAAATATTTTATGTGTGTCATCACATATCAATAAGATAATAAGTGCACGCGCCTTTGTCGATGTTCTCATTGTGTCTCATTTTCGATTTCAATTATATGACAATAGTATAATATGTAAATTCAAATATTATACCCACTTTTTTTATAAACACAAGTACTTTTCTTCTTAACCGTGATTAATTGAATTTATCATTCAACGTGGCAAAATTATAGTAACGTTATATGCCGAAAAACAGGTTCTTTATGTATATATTGTGCGTGTTCCATGGATAGGTTATACTACCGAGTATATAATAATATATACAATGTATATAGGTATAAGTATTGGTTTGTCCCGCGATAGAATATACTGCATTCAATGGTGTCGGCCCCACAAGATCACAAGATTGAATACGTCCCCCAAATTGGAAGTTAGAATAGGGTCACATACAAACATTAGCTTTTCACTTCTTACATTAGATGTAAAAGAGAATTGAATACCTTACTAAAAATGTATTAATTGTTTCAATGATTATTCTCATGGTTTGAATTACACGAATTTTCGTGATTATCTTTTCAGGAGGTATAAGATACATATATAATATTATTATACAGCATATTCTAATTCAGAATTTCTATACTTTGCTTAATTTTTATAAAGGTTTTAGACGTTTTAAGTACCTATGGCGTGGGAGTTATCAAATCAATCAAGTTGTTTTCATTTTTTTTTCAAAATGATTTTTAAATCGCAAACGATTTATAATTTACCTGTTTTTAAGTACCTACATAGGTATGAACTGTTGTACCTATATTTGTTATTCATTAAATATCTTTAAAAAAATGTACTAAAAACTTAAATGAATATAGGTGCATTAATATCTGTAAGTGAATAAGTTAATCAGCAGATACATTATTTTCGAGTTTAAAATGATTAATATAATATCTCTATAGTTCAAGAGCTAGCGACAAGAGCTTGTTTCAAATAATTATTTTAAAGGTTTAATGATTTTTTTTTAAGCTAGGGAATGTTTTTTTAATCGATATTTTGCTGTTGTTGTGGATAATATATACTACAATTCTTTACGGTACTAAAATCTGTCGAAGTATCAGCATTCAGCAGTGTACTATTGTTATAAAATAAATTCCATATTTTTTATTCACGAAAATATACCTTTTTACGGAACATTAAATTTACGAGCATAATTTACCACTTTATATGATTTTAACCGATGACAATCATGATCTATTATTTTTTTATCATCTTGTCCAACGGTACCTACTAATTTTACTATAAAATCATCGTCTTTTTCGTCAACATAAATTCGAGGATATACAATATACATACATAATCTCATCTTTTGCTTACTATCTATATTTATCTACATTGCATTATAATATTTTTATACATATAGTTTATATACACGTTACACACTATTATAAGAGTTATAACTTTATAAGCGTATCAATTTATAATAAAATATACTGTAAATAATGAATATTATTAAACATTTACTACTTCCACAAAATGTAGCCGTTATAGAAAAAAAAATTAAATCTTGTTTCAATCGTGCCGATACTGCCTTTAAACGTGAGAGAAAGTTCAAAAACAACAACAAAAGAATGATATAATGTTTATTAAAAACGCATAATGAAAAAATATTATTTGTAAAATAAACAGTTCTTCTATAGTACTTAATCAATTGTTATACAATATAGAAAATTAAAAATAATAAGGAAAGTAATCGTTGAGTACAGAATAAGTTCGAATACTTTCTATCAGTATATCAAAATAGTTTAAAAATCTAACATGCGTATCTTTTACAAAGCAGGAAAACATTTTTTATCGATTAAAAATTAATCAAAAACTCGAAATATATAAATAAATAGTTCTTGATCAAACCTTACTCAAAGTTTTAATTTATATGGTCATAGAGGTATTCAACTATATATGTACCACGACTTATACGTATTTATATTTTATATATACTTATCTTCAAATTAAGAAAGGAAAAATTTGAAACTTACCGCAAAACGGTATTCCTTCTGGTAGCCATTCACCAGTAGATTCACATACTCTTCTTGCTGGTCCTAGAAGTTCAAATCCTCTTTCGCAAGTATACGTAGCTATTGCACCTGTAGTTAATGTATCATTGGAAAACGATACAGTTGAGTGTGCTGGGGCACCAGGGAATTTACATCGGGTTTCAGTTGAAGTTGCCCAGCATCCTACCAACCCTGTAAACCAAATTAATATTAAAACAAATCACAAACAATATAACTGCTGTATAATAATTTAAAAAAACTGTTCATAGGTATTATCTATTGAATCGATTTGCATTAAAAAAAAAAAATTGTAAGTGAGCCCCGGGGTATGTTACCCAAGAGGGTGAAAGGTGAAACACCTCTGTATTATCACTATAGCATACAATTTGTACATCTATAATAAAATGTAATAACAATTATATACTTCGAAGGTATTAGGTAATATTATTATTTATTTGTTAAATGAAATTACACTTTTTAATACACTGATATATAATTCCTCTGCTTATCTGTGTAATATCGGGTGTATAGTATTAATCATACTTGGGCCATTTTTATAAATTATAAATAGGTATTGTTATTAGAATTTCTCATTACCATGGACCTAAAGTTAAATAACTTAAAAATTACTTGTTCAAATTTCAAAAAAAACTTTCGAAAATTATCTTGTAAATTAATACTGTACAAGTCCCCCAATTGTCTCTGCTGTATCTATATTTAAAAATTCAAGTAAATATATTTTACCCAACTGTGTTATTGTATAAAAAAAGAGCGGTGGTGTGCATAGTGAATCACCTTGTACAGTGCACTTACTACTTACTACAAACACTGTTATGTACTATTGAAAATAATATGATAGTATAGATATAAGATACAACAATAAAGAGTCTTAAAATGTAACTTTAATTTTATTTGAAACTTTATTAGTTTACAGTAATATTATGGTCCTGTTTAATATTTATTCCTACATATGGCTACCTATACACTTTACTTAACTATACAATAGTCAAGGATATTATTACAAGTATTACAACACTTTAGTAAAAAATAAATTATTGATCTAAATTCAAAAAATGAATAATCAAATCGTAATATTTTTTTAAATATTATTTGTAACCATAAAGTGATTATATCAAAATAGAACCTACCAAGTATACCAAATGATTTGTAAAATATAAATTAATACTAAATAATTGTAATACGTAACCACAACATTATTTTTGATTACAAAGAAAACTACTGTTTGTTATTCTATAGAGTACGTAAAACATGTAACATAGGTCATAAAAGTAACAGCCATAGAACATATTGTGTTATATGGAGCAAATACGGAGGACTTACGGAAGAAAAACGATCTGGGCTAATCATAAGCGAAACAAACGACCGTGTCAAATGACCGAGTGGCTCTTGGTTATGTTGTAACCATCCTACAATTTTCAAAATTATCGCACTGACATTTCTATGAATTTCCTAGTGTAACCTGAATTTAAATCTACGGCGAATGGTGATAATCGTAATAATCAACACCTATTTAAACGTTTTCTCTTATTATTGTTTCTCATGTTTCTTTTAAATGTTTTTAATTGTCGGTTAACGATAAGTTATTTCCATCTTAAATATGCATATAGATATAGGTAATATAATACCTAAAATATAACTATAATATTATAGATATTTTTATATTTTTATATTGAAAATTATTATTTTTATTTTGTAGCTTTCTTAATACTATTCCAAGGTATTTAAGGACCAATACGATACAATAACTTTTATGTTCTATTTATTTCGATTTTTGATTTTATGAAAACAATCCTCATCGATCAAATATTTTATGATATAATATAGGTACATTTTTTTAATATTATTAATTATCACATTTACTTACATGGTTATAATATAGGGTACAATAATATAAAAATTGTTTATTTACCTAATTTATTAACATAATATTATTACGAATATGAAAAATATGTATTACAGTAACAAATATAAATATCATATTATAATAACCATGTATTGGAAATAAGTAGATAATTCTAAAGTGAATGGATACAATCATCAACGGACTACGTATTATTACAATTTTAACTAAAAACACAAAAAAGTCAGCAATAATTATATTCATCTATATAGAATATTAAATTAATTTTTCAAAGTACAAACAATTATTAATGTTTATATTTGGTACTTTTTATTTAAAACAGCATAAAAACTAGAATACTGTCTTAATTTTCTCATCGAATCATTAAAATTGTTCGTTTTATACGACAGTCCACAATCGGTAATAAATAATATATACTAATTAAGTTAATAGTATATAATATTGACTATAAATGTAATAACTTAAAACATCACCGATCACAGACCACTCACAATTTCAGACTACTTGTTAAGAATTAGTTATATTCACATGAAATGATATATATAGGTACTATAAAGCATAGATAATAACAATATCAGCATATTACTGTATGTATTTTATAGAATTGTAGCATTAATCTTAATATAGCAAACAGCAGGCAATATCATCGATATTTAAATATTCACTTTTTAAGTAAACATAATTCAAATGTAAATAAGGTATATTAAGAATAATTTCAAATTATTAAAAAAAAGGAATGTGAAAGCATAAACCAATTATTCTCATTTTTATCGTTCCAAACAAGTAGGTACAAATAAGTATAAACAAATAATAAATAATGTTCGGCAATTTTTTATTTACTCTTTTTAACATTTTTGTATGGTCTTTATACGATAAAATAACATCAGTACTTTCTTCAGTTCAAGTAGTTTCCTCCCGAAGGCCCAAAATAATAAGTCAACCCAATATCTTTTAGCTTCCTTTAATTAAAATCTTTTGTAAAAATAATAATACAATACATATTATAGGTACATTGTGTTATTTTTTCTTCCATCAAGGATTTTATCTATTAAGTATCGATGAAAGAAATTATCACAAAAAAAGACTAGACGTGTTATTCAAACTATTAGTTTAAATGTATGTACATGTATATTTTATTACTATATTGTTGCAAATAAAAATTTAAAAAAAAAAAACAGATTAACGTAAAATAAACATAGGTTGTATGCTATTAGTGATTAGTATACATTAAAAAATATAAAATAGGTATAACTATATATTATAGTGTATATAAATAATTTTATAGTAACTTAACTATTATTTTAAATAAACGGATACATATCGTATATCTACCTTACTGCGAATTAAAATAAAGTATTTAATGGAATTATAAAAACATTTTTTTTTTTTTCTCAAAAGTGTCTGTGAATAATTTTAATTGTTAAATATTTCTCAAAACTAAAAATATTTGATTCCTAGTTTTATTTAAGTAATATTTTACATATATATATACAGAATAATACTAACACGTATAATGTATATATATATATATACAATATCAATAATTAAGAGCTCCTATAGACGCCTAGGTTTTACTATTTTTAACCATCAGTTCATAATTATTTCAGATGAATCTTATTGTACGCTAAAAGCATAAAGTAAGTATAAACTACGTTTACAGCCGAGGTTGCAGCGTTGTTAATCTAATAACAAACATTTGTTGTATTTAAATTTTTATATTTAATCGATATTTTTGATTTTAAGGATATACTTTGTTGGTGGGCAAAGCGATTCCGAGTGATTTTTGGAATTTTATTCAAAATAAGTATTTTATAAGCTTAATAATATGATAGTACTTTTTAAAAAGTCGGTAAATTTTTCTATGAAAGTTATGAACAAAAAACTTCACAACTTCAAAATTATGTTTTCGAGTTAAAAATACTAAAAAGTAATTTTTGATTATTTTTCATGTAAAATTGAGTTTTTCATCCTTAACACTTTGGTAGAACCATAAAGTACCTATCATACTTCCATTTATGTTATTATTAATAAAGTTTAAAAAAATAAAATACATACTGTAAATTTTGAACTTCAAAAGATCTAAAAGTCCTACCGATAAATTTTGATTGTACTTATACCATTGATAATAAATTGTTTAAATACATAGAACTTCGAAAATTTTTTACGAAAATTGCTTGAGAGTTAAGTGCTAAATTGTATTTATACCTCATTGACTCATTGTTATTCAAACATAGGTTTATACATTTAAATAGTTAAAAATCGAGTAAAATTTGGTAAATATTTTTAGTTGTAAATTTAATGTGAGGAAGGGTGGGGGAGACAACTATTAATATGTTTTCTTTTTACTTATACTAACAAAAAAAACCCATTTTTCGCAGTGACTTTCAAAGTGAAATATTTCAAGAAGCTTTTCCTTTGTATGCTCTTTTAATATTTTATAGGTACATGATCGCGATACATCCAACTCTCAAGATAATAAATTACATCGATAATATTCAATATATAAAGTTAATAAATTGCATATTGTATTATTTAATAGAACTGCAGTGACTTTAACACCCATTGCATGCGTCATATAGTGCCGCAACTTATAAGAATGCAATCATATTTTATACGGCCATCAAAATAAAATGTTCATTATTAGTTTGGTAAGTATAATTATTATAAATTACAGTTAAGACCATAGAGTAATAATACTAATAATAATAAGCCAGATATAAATTTCCCAGTATAGAATATTGATGAAATCATAATTATTGATATACCTATATAATTTGTATTTAAAATCAAACCGATAGGCCAGTTTAACTGGCCCAGTTACGACTAAGGGTCTCAACTGACAGTATATCGTATATTTGGCACCCCCGAACCTCGGTGTTGTGAGGTTGTGACACTCAGGCCAGTGGTAAGACATTTTCCGCCCTTAAGCGAATAAAAATAATAATTAAATCTCTGTCTTTTTTGAAAATTTAATATTACAATTTGCCGCATCAATTTTTTAAAATGTTATGCCGTCCTAAAGCAACGCATGTCTTGCTTGTACCCTAGCGACGGGCCTGGTGACACTCGTTGCATAGTGCATGACCGCATAAGTATTTATATAATTATATAAATAAGCTACACCAACCTGTAATCGTCAAGACGAAGAGAAGAAACGACCGCTGCATTTTGCAGCAAAGAAAAGAAGAGCACCCCTGCAATAAACCGCGTAAATTGCACACTGCAGCGTTGTTACGATAATATCGACGGCGGTCGTGTTCCACGACACATTCGGCAGAGAGAAAGTCAAGATGACCAATGAAATTAATATTAATAATTAATAATATTAAAACGACAAATACGACGCGCAAAATAAACGGCGGACGAGAATCGAACCACAGCAGCACTATCCGGAACAGCGTAACACTTGCGACTGGAGAAAATTGAAAAATACGAAAGTTACCCGGCGGTTAACCTAACCAAACCGGTCATCAGCGTTATAGTTAACGCCCACCAGTGGTTATCCAGCGGGCAGAGCCTGCCGCAGCAGCCAGCAGGTGCGATGCCGCCGCCCAATCAACCGACCGGAAAGAGGGAAACTTTTCGGCGGAGGCATTTCTACGGCGTCGCGCTCTGTCCGCTACATTCAGCGCTTGTACGATAGTGT
The DNA here is from genome assembly GCF_037042655.1 of Diuraphis noxia. Classification (NCBI taxonomy): domain Eukaryota; kingdom Metazoa; phylum Arthropoda; class Insecta; order Hemiptera; family Aphididae; genus Diuraphis; species Diuraphis noxia. The sequence goes on from NW_028301713.1 coordinate 14,473,443, forward strand.
GCGATCAGTGTTGCCGATCAATCGGTAGTCGGTCCGTTCCGTTGGTCACAGTGTTTTTGGTCGCGCGCGACGGACTGATCTAGTTTATCCATCATGGCCGTCACGTCCCTACGCTTGTGTGCCGATCGCGTTCTCGTTAACAACGATTAGGGACATAAAAATAAAAATAATATAAAATAATAATAACAACGGTTATACAATAATCGTAAAATCGGAACGACAATCACAACGAAGGTGGCCGTGAAACGAAGTGCGCACGTTATTTAGTTTCCTCGTTTTTTTTTCGTTGATTATGTATTCTTCGCGATTGCCCGACCGCTGTGCGACGAGCGTACGTTGAGCCGTGCGGTTTGTGTGAGTGTCGATGGGATCGTGCCCCGAGAGACATGAAGCCGTACGACAAGTCGAACGTAAGTAGATAACTAAACGTCATGTCATGAATCCGTCCTCTGATCAACGATCTTACGTCCGACGATTTCCTACTGATTTTCCCGCCCGTTTGCGCTGCGCGATCACATGGTCTCGTGCGGCACGACGTCTGATACGTTTGCGTATCGTCAAATTTTAATCCGATCAGATGATGAATTATTTTCATTTTTTATTTTGATATTGGTTTTCTAGTCTTTTATGAGGAGGGTCACGAAACGCGTGTCCGAATACCTACCCGGAATGACGTGGATGAATACGTTGATCAGCGATGCGCAAACTGATGACGACCCTACGTCAATGACTGAAAATGACGATCAACCTCCAGTGAAAAAATTGTGTACGTCCGTTAACTCATTTACTAACACCAAATACCAGCCTACAAATTCAACTGACAACCACAGGAGTTCAAGTGAGTAGATCATTGATCTATAATGCTAATATTTTTGTGATGTCTGCGTCTAGCTATTTTAACTGTTGTACTTGTAAATTTGCAGATGTAAATGTACTTTTACCAGAAATATCTGCTGTTACTTGTATACCAAGTACAAGTAAACAAAGCCCTAAATTTACAAGCCTATCAAGTGCTTCCTTACAAAGTCAAGATGCTGGCAATAGAAGTAAGTGTGAATGTTAAACCTTATTCTTAAAATTAGCTACTTAAAAGTATTAATGGTTATGCATCAACATGAATCCTATATAATTTCTGATAGTGTTAGTAGTTTAATACCCATATATTGTATATTTTCTTATCAATATTTTCAGTTAAAATAAAAAAAAAATTGTAATGGTTTAGATAACAATTTAACATCTAAACCACTATTTATACAATACACAATGCTAATTTTTTTTTCAGATTTATTAGGTAATCCATTAAAACCGTAGGCAGTTGAATATAAATTATGAGGAACTAAAATTATTTGTATTAGTATTTGTATTTGTATCATACTTAAATTAATATTTTGTTAATCTTCATCATTGACAAGAGAAGAGTTAAATCTCACAAAGCCCCTTAGGTGAAAATATTTTGAATTACTATTTTTAAGACAAAAGAATAGGAAAGTATAAAAGTAATCAATATTACATATTTTCATATTATATTTCTTTATGAAATGAGATAATAATTAATAAATTGAAAGACCTATTTTGCCAGGTTTAGTTTTTGAATCAAAATTGTTAGGTAAAAAGTATTGACATTAATTAATATATTAAAATATAAACTGTAAAAATATCTTATAATTATTCTCCTGCAAATGTGCCAAAGCATAAAATTGTCTAATAACGATTAGGCAGTTATAAATCGTAGTCATGTTTGTTGGTTAGATTAAATATTTTTGATATGGTTATAAAATTATAAATCTATTTGATTCCTCAATTTAGATTTGCTTAGAAAATTTGATTAATAATATTCCACGTATTAACTAACATTTTAAGATCTGAACCATATTTTTAAGCAGTTTATTAATTATGTTTACGTTTGTGACACAAATTTTAATTTATTTAATTTTACCTTAATCCAAAGAAGTTTTTGTTATAAAAATTATATTTGTTATTAATGAAATATGGTTGAAAGCTACAAAATGTTGAATATCTGCTTAATCACTTGTGTTTTATTTTTTATCTGACTTAAAAGTTTTCAAAACTTGTTGATATGTAGTAGACAACAGTTTAAAAATAAGTTACATATATCTTTATTTTAATTGATAAGCATGATACACTAGGTAATCTACATGTTAAAAGTTGTCTCAATTTTTCTATTGCATTAATTCTAAGTTTAGTACAATTTGTACAATTTATTTTTAGAATGGGAGGGTCTAAAAAAAAAAAATCTCTGTCATATTAGCATACTAATCATTTTATGCTGTAACATACTAATCATTATTAATTATATAATGTTACCTGTTCTTTTAGGGACGTATTTTTGAGGATGCTTAAGAGATCCCTAGATCCATTCACATTTTAGTTTTTGCAATTGTAAATATCTGATACTATTTATTGTTTCAATTTTGAGCGTTATTGATCATTTACATACTACATTGACACTACTGTGATTACCTTTATAGTTAGATATTGTACTAAGTATAACATAAATTGATCTGTTAGTATTCAATTCTCGTTCCACAAGCAACATCTAATGAAAAATGATTCAACTGCATATTATAATTAAGACATAATGATTTATACTGCATTTACACTATACTATTTTTTGTATAATAAAGTTTTAAATTAAAAATAAATGTACATTTTTTTTATACCAATACTTTTATATACTCATGCTTGAACCCTTCCAATATGTATATATTTACCTCTAGATGACTTTATACTTATAACATACTATTGATATTATTATTATTTTTAATACAATAGTTTAGGTTTTCTAAAAAATAACCTCTCAGGTTTTGTGAATACATAAAATAAACTAAAATTACTGTGTCATTTTAAATAAAGGTTGTCTAAAAAGAAAATCTGATGTGATAGATTTGTCAAATATAAACAGACCAAGTTCAAAAACACCTTACAATTTTGCTTCATCAACACCTTCAATAGATACAGCAAATAAACAGCCAGTTACAATTAGTAAGTACTATAATTTTTAAATGTAAAATAAATAAGATGACTGCCTATAGTTTTTTTTTTTTTTGTATTCTAGATAAACAATAAAAAAAAAAACATGATCTTTAATTTACTGTTTATTAAATATAATATATATAATATATATTTTTTTAAATTAACTTATTGATTTATTTAGATTAAATTTTTAAGTAAATTAATATAAAGAATATTAAATAAATGTATTTAGACAATAGAATTAAAAAAGTTTTATTGCTTATATATTTATAAATATTAACAAATTTTACTATGTTTAAATTGTAATTAAATATATCTTTCTAGGTTCAAAAAGGTCATTAAATTTAGACAAATTATCTACTAGTAATGAATTTTTAACACCAACCTTTTCAAAACTTAAGCCAAGTAAGTTAATTAATTGTTGATTTTTATTTTTGTATGAGAACCTTCAATATAAGTTAAAAATAAACAAAGATTAGTTGGCTTTGTAATTTACTTAAGTTCAGAATATGTGTATATAAATTTATCACATTGGATACTGAAAATATAAAATATTTTTTGCTCACATTGACACATGATTGGTGTATATTATTATTATTATCATAGGTTTGAAAGATATCATAAATTGCCATTAACAAAAAATTAATTCTGATTAAATTTGAACTTTTTACATTTTGGCGGTTTTTCCTTATTTTTCAAAAAGCAAAGATGAAATTTGATGTTTATAGTACTCACACACACATGAATACATATATACACATATATTATACTCTATTCGTTTAATTTGACCCACTCTCGTGCATGCATACTGAGCCGCCGAAACAGTCACACCCCTCTGGTTGGTGAATGGTGATTCGTGATTGGTCGCCGATTGTCATTAACTATCGGAGACTGGAGTCTACCAGGGTCATAGTCAATAGGTGGTAAGGCGACATCGGGCACTAGCGCTGCGAGACATGCGCAATCATGACAAGTTTTTGTCTGACTAGTGGGTCAACTTAAACTGAATAGAGTATAGGTTCCTATAAATAACACTACATACAATTTAGAAAATTTTTATTATTTAAAATAGAACAACCTAAGCTGACTTTTTATAATATTTAACTGCTATAAAAGAATATTTAAAATAAAAATATCAATTAGGATTACTCATTTTTATTTGGTTCTGGCAGAAGCACTTAAGTAATTGAGTCAACTATCAAAATGTACACAAAAGTATTTCAATGATATTTTTACATATTAGAGACAATTTTTGCTTATTAATTTTTTTTGAATGAATTATAAAATCTTCAACTGTCATTTTATCGAACATTTAATTTTAGGGGAGAATGAATCACATCAACAATCTTCATTAAAATTTCATGATTCCTCATCAAATCCTGTATTATCAGCATCATTTAGATGGGATACATTTGTTAACTATGGTGAAGTAAGTAGCCTATTTTATACTTATTGCTATAATATAGGTAATTAAATGTTTACTGTAATTGACTATCTGTTTTTCTTTTCAGTTGTCAGAACGTCAAAAATTATTTGCCCAAAAATCACCTTTAAATTGTTCTCAAGTTATGTATGGGGGCAATTCTGCACGTTCAAACTTATCAAAAATTTTAGGTAATACTCCACCAATTCATAGAAAAGCGGTGATTCCAATATCTTCTACAAATAATAGTGAAATTAGAACAACCTCGTCTATTCTCTTAGGTCACATTTCTACTAGGGTTAGTAAAATGATTAATAATAAAATAAAATATATAAGCGTAACAAATAATTATACTATACATATTTTCAATACTAAGTTTTTATCTTAGTCACTTAATTAGCATACTGCTAACAGGAAACTATGTTTTGACTTCAAAATAATAGTTTTTATTTATTTCAGGACAAAGAAATTGAAGAAAATAAATTTATTATCCAACCTAAAGTGCATCAAAGGCATAAAGCAGATCAAAAAAATGTACCTATTAAAGTAGAATCCACGGTGAAAATTGTTGAAACAACACCTGATAAGGCTGATAAACCTAGTGAAGTCTCGTAAGTAAAACTTTTAACTTCATTAACACTATTAATAGTACTGGTTTAGTTCACACTAGCCAAGAAAGTATTATCTTGTAATCTTCATGTATTGAACAAATTAACTAAATTCATCATTAGAATATAATAAACAAATTACTTACTCAAATAATGCCAAATATTAATCAACTCAATATTAGTTCTATAATTGAATATAAATCAATAAATCTAATAATAAGTACCCAATAACTATTAATTAATAATGATGAATGAGTATAATAAATCTTGTAGTTAATTTTAAAACGTATCATTACAACATTTATTCTCAACCCTTATTTCTATAAATTATAAATTTATGAGATATTTGTCTCTTCCAATAGTTACTGATTCAGTAAATAAATATCCTTACCATAGATTTTTACAATAATAAGTAATTATTGGGATAATATTTTTATTTTCATAGATCAACTTATTCTGGCCAAGTAGATACAAATGCAACAAGAAAACTTCGAGTAAATATTTCAAAAAAGAGTCGTGGCATTAATTCTGATGAACTTGAAATGCCTACTGAAGTTAATTTGCCTAGGATTTCTCTACCATTGACTACATTACCAAATATTGATTTATCAAATACTCATGATGAGGATAATGAATTCACATTCAATCAACCATTAACAATAGAACAGTTTAGTTTACAATTGGCAGAAAAAACTTGTAGAAAAACACTTAAAACGACTTTGAAGAAATCACAAACTACTAACATTGAGGTAAATAGTAAACCTCCATCTAGCACTAACAATAATAATTCTACAAGTGAATCTTTTATTAAGGATTCTAAGAAAGTATCAATTATGAGTAATGATAATAATGCAATTGAGAATCCAAATAAAAATGACAAGTTGTCTCAACTTAGTAACTTTGCTGACTGTCCTAAAAATTCTTTCAAAACTACATCGCCGTGTTCTGATTCTAAATTAGAATGTTCAAAACCTGCGAATATAAATGTTGACAATTCTCCTAAGAAACTTGGAAGTAAAAATGAAAATCAATTAGCACCAGAAAGATCATCAACTAAATTATTAAAGTGGTCTTGTGATGCTTGTTGGGTTTCAAATGATGCTGATGTAATAAAGTGTATTGCATGTCAAACTCCCAAGTCCGAGAATTCTCAAACAAAAGTTATCAAATCAAGTACATGGACTTGTGAAACTTGTTGGGTTCCCAATAAAAATGAGATTGAAGTATGTGTTGCATGTCAAACACAGAAACCTGGAACTACAAAAAAACCAGTAGTACAGGGTACTTCTTGGACTTGTGATGGTTGTTGGGTAAAAAATAAAAGTGATTGTACTACTTGTATTTCATGTGGGACAGCAAAACCAGGGTCTGCTCCAGAAAATAAACCTTTGCCTACAACTCAATTTAAATTTGGATTAAATAACAACACTTTTGAAAATTCTGGCACTACTCAGTTTAAATTTGGATTTGATAGTAAAATTGATCAACCATCTAATAATCAGTTTCAATTTGGTAGTAGTGTGCCACTTGCAAGTTCTGATAATGGAAAACTAGATACTCCTACCAGTGAATTTAAATTTGGATCAGTTAACAATAAAACTGATCAGCCCCTTAGTACATTTAAATTTGGCACAGTTAACAATAAAACTGATCAACCCCTTGGTACATTTAAATTTGGCACAGATAACAGTAAAACTGATCAACCCCTTAGTACATTTAAATTTGGCACAGATAACAATAAAACTGATCAACCTCTTAGTACATTTAAATTTGGTACAGATAGTGTATCTAAATCACCAGTAAAGAAATCTAATGAGGGATCAAATATCAATAATACTGATCATCCCAAAACCCAGTTTAAGTTTGGTTCTGAATCTAAACCAGATCAATCTGAAAGTCAATTTAAGTTTGGGCTAAATGCTACTACTAATAAACCAATTGCACAATACAAATTTGGTTCAGATAAGATCGAAACTGAAAAATCTGTTCTTCAAAACTCTGTTGTTAATAGTAATATAGTTACTCCGTCAACAATCGAATTTAAGCCCCTAGTAAATAATATAAATAAAGAATCTGAAAATTCATTAAAGTTACAAAACAAAAGTAATAAGCGAAAAGTTGACGATGCAAGTGAAAATTCAAGCCTTCAAGTATCTTTTGGATCTGCTGAAACTAACACTAATTCTTTTATGAATGTTGAACATAAAAATAAAGACTCGTCTAAAAAGAAGTTAGTTGTATGGGATACTAAAGTGAAAAATATTGAAATTAAACCTTCATTAAGTTTTGGTTCTACTCAACCTGTTCAATCTCTAACAGAAAATACAAATCAGATGCTAAATGGTCATTCATATCCTAATGAATCGTTAAATGAAGATCAAAAGCCAGGCTTGATTAAGACCTCTCAATTATTCAGTTTTGGTTCTTTAGCAAAACAAGATCAAAATATGCCTATTGACCAAAAAAATCAAAAAATGTTTACATTTGGATCATCAGCCACTAATGATAAACCATTTACTTCTTCGATAATGGGTGCTAGTAGCTTTCCTAGTTCTGCTCCAGTGTTTGGTGCAAGTAATTCAATGTTTGGTAGTGGACCTACTTCATCTACTCCAGCAACGTTGGGTTCTTCGATACCAACACCTCAATTTTCATTTGGTTCATTGGCTCCACAAGTTCCCAACAATCTTTTTTCTCAAACTCCTAACGATAGTGATAAAAAACCACTAGCTCAAAATTCAAATATTTTCAGTTCTACGAATAATGTAGGGTTTTCATTTGGTGCGCAATCTCCTCCTGTATTTAGTGTTCCCAATGCTGGAGGACCTACAAAAATGTCTAATATGGTAATAACCACTTCAATATTATATATTATAACATTACTTACATAACAATTTATTAATTATTATTTATAGGATGATGATCAAACTAAAAGTGCATCAAATAATATATTCAATCAGTCAAGCTTAAAACAAACTGTTAAATTAGATCCTAATGCACCTATATCCATTAATTTTACTGGTGGAGCAACTACTCAATTTACGTAAGTATTATACGTTATATTTAATAGTTTTTAAATTATTTGAATTACAATAGTTTCTATTATTAGTGCCAAACCAGAAACAACTGAACAACCTAAAAGAAAAATTTTAAAACCAGTTAGAAGGATTCGGTAAAATATGAACATACTACTTTGTGTATTTTGTTAATTACATTTTTTTTATTGTGTAACAAAGTTTAGATTTAATGCTAAAATTGTTCAATATTTGAACTGATTCTTGTCATTATATTTGTATAATTATATTCTGTGGTTAGCTATGGATTATTTAAAAACAGGTTGAGGTCAATATTTTTTTGTAGGCAGATAAACTATTATTTGGATATCCAATTACATTTGACAACATATTTGATGGCGCACAGAATTTGGGGATATGTTAATAACATATTAATTCATTAACTTTTTATTTCAATTTTTCTGCATTGTGAACTTTATATATACAAACTTTATACATCAAACTATCAATGACTTCTTTTTTAAAATTATTTTTGGTTAAAAAAAAAAATTTAATATTTTAACTACTGTCTTGATTTTTGATATATTGAATTGTGAAACCTATTTAAAAGAATCTTATTAGATAATTGTAAGCATTTTTCAAAACATTGGGTTCCATTTGTTAATATTTTACATATATAAATATTTAACTAAACATTTTTTATTTTTTTTTTAACATAAATAAAACTCATAAACTTTTATTCTTTAATGTATTTAATACCTTTAAGAATAATTTGCTGATGTTTTATGTCCTAATAACTATGTACATATTGAAAAAAAAATGTTGTATTTTTGTAAGTTAGTTTTTGGCTATTTTCAATTTGTCACTTCTAATTTAATAAATTATACTTAAAAATTAATTAGTATGAAATAAATCAAATACCATTAATTTAACAACTAAAATAACAATATTTTCTTTTTACTGTGCGCCACCTTATCACTTCTATAATCTTATTCAAACTGTTGGTAGCATAAATATTTTATTTTCGTAAATGTAATTCATTGATACACATTAACATATTTTTTTGTTTAATATTTGCTTTATGTTAAAAAAAATTTAACAGTGTATAAATTTAATGGTGTAAAAATTATATTATAAATAATTAAATGGATGTACAACTATTTTGTTTTAGTGAGTTTAATTAATTTTTATTATCATTTTTGGCTACTAAGTGCCATTCTATTGTTATGATAAAAAACAATTTTTAGTGTATTATTTAATATAACTCATGGTATACAGAACACAACATTGTTAACATTGTTTATTATATATATATGTGAAATAATATGTTTTTTTTCTTTTAGTGGTTATATTTGTTTTTAAGTATAATATTTTAAGTCTGACCCAAGGAATTTCTATTGCCAACAGAAGTGTGGTTATCAAACTGTATGAATTATATTCAAATTATCCCTTATTTTTATTTCAAAAATAATTCCTAAATATTATACAGGTATTATATTTTATTTTTGTATAGTAAAGTGTAAAAAAGTTACTTTTACATTACTAGTTAAAAGCTAGCCAAATGGCTTGGATGTCTGTGATATTCTTGTGGGTCAGGCTATGTTTGATGATAATTATCGATAACCGTAGCAGGCTCACTCCTTTGAGATAAATGTATTTTTAATTTAAAAACTTAAATATACATTTAATGTGTTATAAAAAATAAATAAAATAAATCATATTTTAGATTTTTTTAAATTTCAGAATGTTTATTTCCATTTACATAGTTATACATCAGTAAGTAGTTATTATATTGTTGTCTTTTTTTATATATATACATTTGTTGTAAATTGTTGCTGATTTAATATTTTGTAAACCAAAAAGTGGAAATAAACTAATTTGACTGTGATGAAAGGATAGAATTTATTTTTGTCCAAGTGAATAATTTTAGGAGTAAGGCTGCTAATTTGAGCTTCGTGTAGCATATTTTTCTTTATAAAGTGTACAGTCTTTTAATTAGTATAAGTGTACTTTTAAGTCTTAATAAATTTAATTTTACAATAATTTGCATTACATTTCTTGAAAAATTGTAATTTAGGTTTGATGCATAATAAAATTATGTTTTGTTTATTTTTAAAATATCCATTCATTTATTTGAGTTTATAACAACGGTCAGCAATTGGGGGACTGTGGATGACAGAGAACTGGATTGTCAACATATCTTACATTATTTTGTCTTTATAATATACTACTATAAAAATATAAAGCTTTGACATAAATTTTTTTCTCTGAACCGCATTTACTTATTATTTTAATCTTCCGAGCTCCAATAGAATTGACTTGCTAAAATACTAACCACTGGTATATAACATCTAACGACCATATTATATTTCAGTGTTATTCAATTTCTGAGCTGATATGTGTGTAATCTGAAAATATGCCTAAATTTGTTATTTTTCTAAAATATATTAAAATTAGCACATAATATTTTAGTGCATCTAAAATGCATAACAAATAGCTTGTTTTATTTAACACAAAATATTGAATTAATTGTTTTTTAATGGTGTTCATAAGTCGTACGCCAGTTTCCATTACAGATTTAAATTTTGACAGGTAAATTCAATTTCATGTTAAATATAACATATTTTATCATGTATGTTTAGTTATGATATCTTTATTTTAGATGAACCTTAAACTTTCTCCCAAAAGAAATATTAAGTCTATATAAAAATGGAATATTCTATTTTAGTAAATGTATGTTCATACATCATATGTTAAAAAATATTCTTAAGATTGAAAAGATATATATAAATATAATTTAAATACAGAAATATACGCTTAAAAGTTTTTGCTATTAAAGGTTAAAAATATATGGTTTATTTATATTAAATATTGATTACTTGGTTGGTTATTATTTTCTATGTGTTCCACCTTGATGTTATGTAAATATTAAGTACCCAATGGAAAATGAAAACTTGCTACATGATTTTACTCTGACAATACAATATATTAATAATTTTGTGTATAAATATAATTAAAAAACTAGAAAATCCAAGCAGATTTACAACCTTACTACCTGCAAGATTCATCATGACATAATATTGTTTTGATTAAAGGATAAGTAAGGTATGATTTAAAAATATAATTGGTTTAGTATTGAGGGTCTGTAAATAATAAGTTTATATTATTATGTGGTGTAATACATTTTGCATTTTTTTTTAAATAAATTATGATTATTGAGAATATTAGCCAGAGATTAATTACTGATTAGACTACAACAGAATAAATTTAATAAAAGAAAAATTAATTTTTAAATTGAATTTATTTTGAGTTTCTACTTAAGTGGTTTATTTTGCTAATGTTTTTGTTAAATTCACCTACTCTGTAGTATAAATGTATAACAATATTCATTTTTCAAAATACTTGCCCCAATTAATTATTTATAAACTTAAATTTGAGATTTAACGTATAGTTACGTTTATTTTAAATTGGTGTTTTGTAATTAGTAATTACTAGTGCGTATTATCACTGATAAACGTTTGAAGAATTCACAAAACATGCCGAAATTGTTGGTGCTGAGTGCCTGAGTGTAACACATTACTGTCCATTGTGCATAGTACATTAGTGTGTGTATTGTATAGACGTATAGTGTATAGTAAATCTCGCACGACATAATATTTGTACACCTATCCATTTTCAAAAATCTAAATGTGTGCTCTTATTTGTGGTGCACGTATTGATTATCTATGAACGACGGATGTTTAATCTCCTTGTCACTACGGCTAACCGTTAAAATCACGCGCTTCTATTGGCAGCAGTGCATATCGACTACCAATCGGATCGTGTGTACTTTTCGAACGTTTGGAATAACGACTCATCGTAATTCATAGTGAAACGAAGTACGAACAACTGATAAACCAACTGAGTACTGAAGACTGAACTACTGACGGGATTTCCATCGGAGTGTCTGACTGTTGAGTGTTGACGACTTATGTTTCAATAATTGTTTTATTGCGTTCATAGTATTGTCTGTACTCTGTAGTGTTTATACTCAGTTAAGCTAATCACAATTGAAATTCAAAGGTGAAATACGTAAGTGCACAATACTGAAGCACCCTAAGTTAAAACGGATCTTACTGCATCTCGAACTTTTGTACGTCGTCGCCGTATCCGAATAGTCCGCGGACGTGTCAGTAGGTAATAAAGATATAAAACCATGAACAAAGACGATGATTTGTTCGAATTTGACGCTCCTAAGACGTTCGTCAACCTGTACGAGATGGCAAACGCCAATTACGACGGTGCTGACAGAATTTTTGGTAAGTCCGGCAGTGTATAAAAGCGTTAGTATTAAATGTTGGTTCTTGGTTAGCATCGAACATTCTAGTAGGTACTTATTATAAGTAAAAAATACATAGATATTGATATTAGAACCACCAGGTTTAGGTATACCTGACTGTAAAACTAATTTATTTAATTTCTGTCTGAAAATTTTATTATAGGTAGGTACTGTAAATTGTTGTAAGATCATTTAATTTCAGTGTGTACATGAGTAGTGCTAGGGCATATTATAATTTATAAATTCTATTTGTAATTGGTTTAATTTTTTTTTTTTTATGTATTTAATAATATTATGATTCATTGTTTAAAAGGTAGGTATTAATATTCATAATTCATATTTCGTAGGATTTACCTAGTTACCTACCTATGATCATTTTCTGTTAATCATTATTTTAATTTATATTATTTAATATCATTTAATACTTCATTCCTAAGAAAAGATGCTGTGCAGTAATCAGTTTTTTCCAGCAGCTTGTATTATCCCACCAAGATGCAACTGCTGGTTAGACAAAGTCATTGGGTTTCCAAAGGTCGTTGGCTGATGGAATGCTTATCACATAGCAAACATCTATGATAGGAGGGAATTTGAAAACATGTCCTTTTTTTCAACCAAAAAAGTGCTTTTGTTTTTACAATGAACTAAGGCTGTGTTTAAGATATGTAAAATCGTTATTAGGTCTAGTGCGGGGTCTAGTGTTACTTACGGTAAACGATAAATTGGTCCCCGCATAAAAATGCTGTATGCGGACAATTGGTCCCCGTCATAATTTTATACACGGACAATTGGTCCCAGGTCAATATTTTTTGAATAGGTATACGAGTAGGTATAATTATTCTATCTCAGACAGCATTTTGTAATGATTAGGGCTCGATTTAAATGCCTTTTCAAAAAATGCATTATTTATTAAATAAATTCAAATTATTATTAAAAAATGAAACTATATTTGTATTATTTTGGAATTTAAATGATCGATGGGTGTCTTAAAGATACATTTCAGCCTTGTCTAATTTAAAACCTGATTACGCCTCATGTTAAGTTCAAAATGAAAATAATTTATATTATATAGTACTATAACTATTATTTAAAATGTAAAAAAATGTCCCAAAGTTTTTTATATTATTATTATTATTATAATAAGTAAAACAATATTTATAATAGTATTATTTGTTATTATAAATTATAATGTTATACCTAATAATATTTTTAGACAAAAAAGATATCACAATAAGGTACGAATCTTGATGGATTATAAACTTTTGAGTATACTCATCTATACTACTATACTAGCATTATAATATACTATTTTTAGTAAACTGTAATAAAATATTTCCCTTGATAAATAATAATCTTTTAATTAAATTTAAATTTAAACATTTTGACAATAAATTAAATGAAGGTGCTCTCCCATCATATTTAAGTATTTAACTTATTAATTTTTTTTTTGTTAAATATTTTGTATTTAACTTTTAAGCCGGGGACCAATTGTCCGTGTATAAATTATGACGGGGGCCAATTGTCCGCATACTGCGTTTTTTTGCGGGGACTAATTGTCCGGGGATCGATTGTCCTAAATCAAATTTTCAAACTGTAGATGTTACGCAGATATAAAAACTTTAAGAATATCTAAACTAAAGAGTATATATTTATATGCATTTTATATTTTGATATACCTAGTACATTATTTCAGTGATAGACAATAGTACCTACCTAATTATTATAAATTATTTCATTTCAAATCCATTGATTGTTGGTACTTATTTTATCCTTTATTTTTGTTTATTATTTCTATTGGTAAGTATTAGTATTATTTAAAACTACCTACATATTTCTTATATATTTTGAAAAATAGGGTACCTACCTAAACATAATGTTTTGATAACTAATTGTATTGTTAGATTATGTTGAAAAAATGGAAAGTGCTAAATCTGAACCTAATTTGGGAATTGTCAAAAAATCATCAATGGATGGCAATGATCTTCTAGAGGAAAATAAAGAGAATTTTTCACCTGATCAGTTTGATGATCAAAATATCAAGTATGTATTTTACTTATCAAATTTTTATCGTATTTTATTTGTTTAATCTACTTTGAACCTATTTGTTTAAAATCATTTAAGTATAATAATATTCAACAATTATTCTTATTTTTAAATTCAGATAAAATATAAGACTTTTCACTAATATTGTAAATATCTATAATAAGTTATATTTTAACAGTTCATTGGCTCATCAATTAATTCGTTCTGCAAAGAAGTCGAGAACATCAAAATTACATAACAGACACTCAATTACCGTGGAAGGAATTGAACTAGAGTTGCCACGGATCAAACATCATGCTATGATTACCAGACTAGATGAATTGGAAAACACGCCTAAGTTAGATTTGCGCACTCGTTCTGTTGTTAAATCCGAGTACAAATATGAACACATAAAATCAGGTTCGCAAGATAATCTTATATTAGATAAAAGTTCGAAAAAATTCATGAGTATTGCTGAAAAAGTCAGGAATTTCTTCAACAACACACCGCCTAGGTTTCATTCTAAACCCACTGTCTCAGCTGGTGAGTCACTTTCATCCGGTGCTCGTTTTTTGTCTTCTTGCTTTCTATTAGCCCATGTTGTAGGTAGTTCTTATTTATATTTCCTAACAGCTACTTTCTTCATTAATATAAATATACTACAATTATTTTTTGCATTTTTATTATTTAGTTGCACATTTTGTTTATATATCAATCATCTTATGCATGTTACTATGTAGTTAATTTAGTACTGCAATAACTAAAACATAAAATACCATTACTAAGTATGATAGATTTTATCATTTTTACTTGTTTTAGGTTCAAAGGTTTTCAAATCTAGAAGTCTCTTTCCTGGTGCTTTTGAGCCAAGTATTAGCTCAAATAATACTAATAACATTGTTGAAAATAAACCAAAACAGTAAGCAATTTTAATTGAAACATTTTGCATTTTGTTTTTTCTTTTAATTGGTGTATAATTTAATTTAGGGGCAGTAATGAAAACAAACAAAATTATAATAACCTAAATATTAATATTCCTACAAGCAGTATCAAAGTGGTAATACAATTCATTGTCATTTAATACTTAATGCTATAAATATATTATATTATATTTTTTAGGGAAACAAACCTCAAAAGATAAAAGTTCTCAACTCTCAAGGTGGAGTTCAAGTGGTTGAAAACAAAGAACTGGCCCATGGTGGTATCAGAGTACTTGAAAAACAATTGCATACTGTTCCAAAACCATTTAGTTTTGAATCTCGTAAATCATGTGCTACTAAACCTCAAGTATATTAATTTATATAAAAACTAATATCATGAAATAATTATGCGAAGTATAATTTATATTTTTTTCTGTGACATATAGAGTGTGAAAAGTACTGAGCAACAGTGGTCATTTAAAGCCCGGCCAGCTACGGTTTTAAAAAAAAAACCATTTGTTCCTAAGCATGAAAAAAAATATACTGAACCAAAAAATATACGTTTAAATACTGAAAGACGAGCTCAAGAGTGGATGGTTTTTGAACTTGAAATGAAGGAGAAGTTTTCACAGTATGAAGAAAATACAAGAATGGTAATAGTGCTGATTTCTATAATATTCATTTAACTTACTTATGAATATTATATTTTAGAGACAAGAAGAAATGAAAAAAAAAGAAATGGATTTGATTAAAAATATGCGACAACAAACTATTCATAAACCAGAACCAATCAAAAAATATAAACCAGTATTAATAAGAAAATCTGGAAGACCTATTACTGTACCACAAAGTCCTAGATTTTCAATCCGCCCAAATAGAAATTGTTTAAACTCCATATGTGAACAGCTTTAGTAAGTTTACTCATATTTTGGTATGGTGTATATTTTATAATTTACTTTAGTCTTATTGTAAGTTTTATTTTAAAATATTCAACATACACACTACTTAAATGTATGCAGGCATTATTATTAGGTAATGTGAATTAATAACTACTTTTTGAATATCAACATCTTGTGATGACCTCAATTTTTTGATCAGATCATCATCTTTATCAAATTTAAAAAAATTAGATAAACAATAATTAAAATAGTGGGTTACATCTGTGAGTTCCTTAGGCCACACACATTTTATATGTTGTTTATCCATTAAAATAAGAGATCATATTGTTAAATTAGTCAAAAAAATACTAGAATTTGTATGTCAAAGAAGTTAATTTTGGTTATGTTCTGTGTAGTTGAGCCCTTTTGGTCTTTTATTAATTTTGTATCATAATATATTCATATTATTAATACTAGTATTTGTGTAAAAGTATAGATATGATTCAAGAGTTTATTAAAAAAATGTTTGAATTTAAATATTTGAGAATATTTTAGGGTTATGGAGATATTTAGTTTCTTTGGCATGTCTTTAGGTAATTAGTTAATTTTTTAAAAAGCATACTTATATTGTTATTTTAATTTTGATACTTACTTTCTATAATTTATCATTATATCATGTATTTTCAACTTTTTGAACTAAAAAATATGAACCCTAATTTATTATCATAAAATATGTAGTATAATTGGTGTATTGAGTTACTTTATATTTACTGTATACAATTTTACTTTCTGATTAATAAATTATCCATTTTAATCAAAATACCTAATTAAAATTCATATTTTTCTTTTTTCAGAACATTGATACCATTGAAGAATTTAATAATTTGGTTATAAACATTTACTTTTATACTATATTATTTTTTTTTTAATCATAAACCTGTTTTAAAATTCTTAAATCCATTTATTTGATAGTAAAAGCTAGTAAGACAAATGTATTTTAAATATCATGTTAATTAATTATAATGACTGGGGTTAGCTAAATTAATGAGTTCACTAAAAAAAACATTTTGCTTTTATTAACATTTAAAGGGAAAAGGAATAGTTAATATTGTTAACATTTGTAATATTTGTCTTCTGTGTTTTATGAAATTGTATACCTAAAATTTCTATTTAAGCTATTTGATGATGTATGACATACTTATCTCTTTTAATAAATTATCACTTATTTTGTACTATATTTTTAGATTATTATAATAAATTATGTTACTATACTCTATTCATATTATGATGTATTCTAAGTGCTTATCACTTTATCATAAAGGAAATTAAAATTTTAACACCTTTGATGTATCCTTAATGATTTATTGAGTATAGTATAGGTGTCGCTGTACTTATCTTATACACTGATAAACTTGTCGTTTATGCCCAAACCTTATTCTTTCCTCTTATTGGCTAAATTAACCAGTGCCATAATAAGAAATAGATAATATTTATTTTATATTAGTAATTATAGTGTGTAGATTAAAAGTTCTAGACCAAAATAGGAGGAGGTGTTGATACATAGTTCAGAACAGGGCCGTAGCTGGAACAAATTTTCGTGGGGGGTTTTAAATCAAATAATATTTTCATTTTAAGTAATTAAAAAAAACATTTATTTAAAAAAAAATCACATTTTACTATGTTATTAATGCATTTTAATTATTTTAAAGTAAATTTATATTATATACAATTATTAATTTTAAAAATATTTTATAGCACAAAATCTATTTGTCGGTTTTTTTCTTTGGCGAAACGATCAATAACTTCAGCCGGATCGATATGAATTTGGCTATGAACACTCAAAAGAGCTAAACCTGTAAGTCGTTCTTGGCCTGATGAGTTGCGTAAATAGTTTTTTAATCTTTTCATGGTTGAAAATGTACGTTCTGGCGTAGAAGTCGAAACTGGCAATGTAGCTAAAAGCTTCAAAAGAAAAGATATGTTTGGAAAATATTCATAATTACAATTAATATATGCTTCAATAGCTGAATTTGGTTGGTCTTTTTCTGGTTTTTTAGACCATTTTCTTTTCCAAAGTTGAATTTCTGTTGGCAAAACTTCCATATCCAAAAATTCTGAATATATTTCGAAGTCGTTTGCATCTATTTCATATTTATTGCATATCTTTGGTAACAACTTGTGCAGTGAAGAAATTTGTTTTTTATGATTATTAAATCTTGCTTGAAGTTGTTCACGATAAAATTATTAATAATGCTTTAACTGTGTAGTACTGACACTATGGACAATATCATGGAGTTTTTTGAGATAAAATGACAATTGACAATACGATCGATAATTTATTGTTCGATAATATATTAAGTATTTATAGACGTTTCGTCTATCGACAAAACGTCTCTAATCTTGTATGACTTATCTATGTATAATATAATAATATTATATTACCTATATTCTCAGAGTAATAATAATATATATTATAGAAATCGCCATCAAACTTAGTTACTATATTATTACTTTATTAGGTACCCAAATGGCCAAATGGCCACATAGCAAATTATTATAATTAAGTTACTTATACAATTAAATTTATTAGTTGTAAAATATTTCGGGGGGGGGGGGGGTTGAACCCCCCCCCCCCATATACGGCCTTGGTTCAGAAGTATTCAAAATTGAGTCTATTCCACAAAACAGTATAATATTAACATTTATGACATACTCATAAACCTTAAAATAAATAAATAATAAGTGCGTGTCCTTAAGACTGGTGTTATTTAACAAATGGTTTATTAGAGATCCTCTATGTTATATCTCCTTGAGATACCTACTCAATGTTTAAAACACCGTGTAATAAATTAACTAGAGTTAAATTAATGAAAAATAAATAGGGAGGACAGGGCGCCCGCGCTCAAATTCATTTAAAAAATAAAATATATTAGATATAGAAATAACAAAACAAATATTTTGTTTAATTTCAATTAATAGTGCCCATCTATACAGTTATTCGTTTTCGAATTACAACACAATGTAAAAATAATATTTAAAAAAACAATATATTAGGTACTGCTTTCCATGAGCGAAACCCTGGAAACTAATACATCAAAAAGTTATGAAAATCAGTAGCTAACAAACATGTGCACTTACTATTTTTATTTGTTAATTGTGCTCTTAGCTCTTATACGTTCGTCATTAATTATTTTGAACTTTCGAAGCGCTTGTACAAATTATTATTTTTCCTCCATGAAATCCCCAATTCCGGGAACTAACCTAACTATAGGCTTAGAGTAATTATTACTGTAGGGTTGGCCACGATTAAAGTATATCTTTAATCGTGGGGTTGGCACACGTTAATAGTGTTAATACCTAAATTTACCTGAAAAAAAGTATCTAGGTACATAAGTGTATTGTGATTTTCATTTTTCGTTATTTTTTTTTCACATAACATTCCAAATTTATAGACTACATTTCTGTGTACTTTTTTTTACCGTCTACGTCAGTTTGTTAGTTTATACATCTTGGTGTTTAATTTTAATAAATATAAAAATGATTAGTTTGAATAGTATCTACTGTTGTCGGTTTAATTAATTAACGATATTGATGCATTTAACATGCATGAATTACGAGCTTATTGTCATTTCTAAATGTCTTGAGTCTGGTCATTTCATTACAACACTATAATTCGAGCATTCGAGGTATTGCAAACACCATCACTTCGACTACGGTAAGTGATTTATTTTGTATATTATAAGTTACAATTCGTGGAACATTTTTAAATGATTGACATAATTATTTACACATAAACTAGCTTATGGTTTTCACATTGCCCATAATAATATATTAATGGCAATGCCTATACTGCCACAAGATTTAATTCAATTAATAATGATGGTTATACCTATTTAATACTTATTAGTTATTACAAAATTTATATATAAGTATAAAAAAATCATAAATATATTTCTTGTTAATATAGGTACATTTAATTGGTGATGCCTGATAATTGTTATATTATTCGTAAGCTTTGTATATGTATTTGTAATTTTTAGAGTTTCACTCATGGGAGGTATTCGTTAAGTTTATAATATGAGCTAGTGGACCACGTAATCCACCATATTATTGGGTATTTGTATAATTTTAATATTTTTGAGGTGACATTAAATTATAACCAAACTTTAAAATCGTAATGAATAGAATAATTCTTATAATTCTAAACATATTTAGATTTCAGTGTTTTAATTTATATTAAAGTATAGGTACTGATCACTCAGAAAACGTGATTAGTGGTACATTCAAAAGAACATATTATTCGAAATTTAATTTATATATATCATAAAATACTCCAAAAAATATTTTACTAATATAAAAATAAAAATAATGAAATTAGTGTTTTGTGTTAGATTGATTCACCTCATATAAAATAACTTAAATAACTATTTTTTTTTTAAATTAATAATAAAACTTCCTAGCCTATGGCTATCTACATCTATGGATATAATGAACATAATTTTTAGGCCATTTTAAAATGATAATTGATAGTTAAATATAAATAAAAAATATTAGTAATTAAATAAATGTAAACAGATAAACAGATGAGTGAACTAAGTAAAATGTAATTACATAATTACAATAACTAATACAAAATTATATAAAACATAACCGTATACAGATAGAGACTTGGAGGTTGAGTTTAACTAATTAGGTCGTGGGGGGGGGGCGCGTTTTAGACGTAGAAGTGGTGGATGGATTAAATAACTATTAATTATTATTGACTGTGTAATCCTACATAGTTACTTTTTGTTTAAAATAATAACTGTAATTTTACAGTTTTAATAATTTCTATGTACATTATCTATCATATAAATAGAAAGTAAACAAAAATAATTAAATTGTTATGTTCTTATTGTTCTTAAATTAAAAAAAAACATTTGTCAACAAACATTTAAAAATACCTATTACTTTTCTGACAATTGTTACTAATATTCTATACCGTTTTAATTCTGCTACACGTTTAAAGTTTATTACAAAGTTCAACGGTATTTGTTATTAGTCATTACTTATTAATTATTTAATAACTTATCGATGAATTTTTCAGTCAAGTATGTACTCTGAAATAATATCACCCAAGACCCAACTAGTATTATAATAATGTCTTTTGAATGAAATTAAAAATAATAACCTACACATTTTGGATGTTCATACTACCTATGTAATATAAATGATAAGATTTTCGTAAATAATAACACCACAGATTGTTTAACTGGGATTATATTTAAAATTATATGTATAAATCTTAACAATTAAATCAAATAACTAATCCTATAGAGTAATTTATTGAGGCAAGAGAAAAGCTGTGGTGACGTACTATAAAAAATGGTTGAGTTGTCTAACTAGATGTTTTCAATATTTTTATTGGTGCTCAAAATTTATCACAGCTTTATTAGTTAACATTAAAAATAACAATATTTGTCGTAATAAATGTTATTATATATTACTATTTTTAAAGCACTATAATCAATTATTAAAATAATTGCATATACTATTTAATTTAAGTAATTTAATAACAGGAAGGTACAACTTTTTAATATGAACAATTAAGTTGTAAACCAATTTTTTTTTATTAATATCTAATTCTGTAATAATTGAAAATAGATACATTGACTCAGCTACTCAGGTAATTTAGGTAGGTAGTTTGGGAAATAAAAAAAAAATTAAAATTGAATACTGCTCATATCAATTTATTATTTCTAAAAATGTAGCTATGTTTTTACAGTATTAATGACGATACAAAATATTAATTACGAAAACAATTATTTTGATTTTATATGGCTTAATACACTAGTAAGGGTTTAAAAAAATAGTGTTTTTTAATGGTAAGATGAAGGATAATGTTTGTGTATAGGTACACATTATAGTAACATGATAAATGAAAACCAATATTGGTTTACATTTATTATAATTCTAATGATAAGAAGTTTAAAACACTTTAACAACTTAATATATAAAAATAACAATATTTACAAAGTATTTATATGTACACAACATGGGTAATATATGATGCGATTATTCGAAACAATTCAGTCTTCATTTTTTCTTGTACCCATCATGACCATGAGAATCATGGTGCTCCTCGTGGTGGTGATGGTGTTCCTCTATTGGGAACCATTCGGATATCCACACGGGCTTCCAGATTTTCTTCCACGCTGGCAGCCAAATTTCTTTCCAGTCGGGTATCCAAATCTGTTTCCAATCTTCTTTCCATTCCAATTTTTTGTCTGGAATCCAGATCTCTTGCTTTTCTGTTTTCCATTCTTGTTTCCAATCTTCCTTCCATTCGAGCTTCTTGTCTTGAACCCAGATCTGTTTCTTTTCGGTGCGCCAGATCTGCTTCCAGTCTTCCTTCCACTCCAACTTCTTGTCCTTGACCCAGATCTGTTTCTTCGCGGGCTTCCACACTTGCACCCAGTCTTCCTTCCATTCGAGTTTCTTGGATGGCACCCAGATTTGCTTCTTCACTGTTTTCCATACTTTCTTCCAGTGGACCTTCCATACGACTTTCTTCTTCCACAGGTCGTGCGCTTCGTACTCCCATCCGTGGTAGTCCTTGCCCAAGTGCTTAGATCCGGGTACGTATGCCTTGACCAACTCAGGTACGTGTATTTTATGCCAGTCCGGCACCTGTTCTTCCTTCCACGCTGGTACTTCGATGTGCTTCCACACTGGCTTATAGATCTTCTTCCAGTCTGGCACCTTTATTTCCTTCCAGGCTGGTACGTCGATGGATACCCACACTGGCTTGTATATCTTCTTCCAGTCTGGTACTTGTATTTCTTTCCACGCTGGCACTTTGATTGGCACCCATATTGGCTTGTATATTTTTTTCCAGACCGGTACATGCACTTCTTTCCAACCCTGTTTCTTTGTTGGTACCCAAATTGGCTTGTAGATTTTCTTCCATGAAGGCTTCCAGATCTGTTTCTTGCCTGGTTTCCATGTTTTAACCCAGTCAGGCTTCCAGATGAGTTTCTTCTTCCAGTAGCCTTTCAGTGGCTCGTGATGGTGTTCATGATGGTGATCATGGTGCTCGTCGATACCATAACCGTGGTCTGGCACTCCGATGCGGCTTTGTGCGACTACCGGTTGCCTATATATACAGTATAAAACGACACACATGTTAGTTACATATTATATATATATACATATATTTATAATTTCTGCTATATATTCGTTACAACACCCTCGAGATTAAATAGTGAAAAATCATACTGCAAAATTCACACCAGTGTAGTGATGATATGTCAATACATGCGCATATTGCGTTTGCATATTAAATTTCTTTAACACCTATGTTTCTTTCTTTCTTTCGTCTATTCATCATCGAATACAAAGTCTTCTAAAAACAACCATATTCCACGTGCGTTTTATTTTACAATAGATTTTCCGTGTTTGATTTCCCATATCATTGTTCGATTATTATAAAAATTCGGTGCTATAGTCGTGTCGGTATATATATATATATATACCGTTACCTATACGTACTCACGTAGTCCTTTTTATTGTCATCGTTTTCGTATTGAAAGTCGTATATGGTGGGTATCGATTTTTCACAGTTTTCTCTATACATTTCGTAATTTATTCGCCAAACAATATTTGTTATAATAATAATAAAAGCAATTGAGTTCAAAAAAAAAAAAATTAAATGGGATGTCTGAAGAGAGGATCAGTAATTTCACGAGGATTTTTATTAGTGCTGAAAACCGATAAGAACCGCCATCGTTTCGCGTAGTTGTATGATTGTGACTTAACTCACTACGGAACAATCGTAAGACCCCCTACAGAAGATGATAAATATGAATATAACGAGAGATGTATTTAAAAACACCCACCTAGCTGTTATCTTATTAAAAATAGATGTTATTTAACAGGCTTGGTGAAAACGTACGTTTTTTATAGGGATGGATGCAAATACAATAATTATTGATGCCAGATAAGTATATATTTTTTTTCAAATATTTAACGAGTAAGTTATATCATATGAAAATGCTCGTTCGTATGAATTAAGAAATCATGACATTTTCAAGAATAAAATCTTATGGTAATCATCACGCTCGGCACAAGTGGTGTACAATAATATGTACTCTATAATAATGTAGTCTACATAATGTCTATAATATCTAGCCATTTCTAATTATAGTTTTAAAACTATTTTAAATTATGTGATGACATTTACATTTTATGAATTATGTGTAGGTATAAGTTTATTATTTATTTACTATTATCAGTATAATCATGGTAAACGAGTTTGGTAAAACGTGATTTGCGTATGTAGAACGCTTGCTTCAAATGAGCACAACAAATAATATAACAGGAAAAAACGAAATGGTCCCGGAAGACGACAACGAATAGCCAATATTCAGATTTTAAGGTCACCAAATGTCAGTCGAATTAAAAAAAACAACAAAAAAAACGGTATACCATATTCCTACCAAATGCTTTTGCGATCGTCTATATTATGAACCGTATAATAGGGTTGTTGGTATCGAAGATGCCTTTTATAACCTACCCATTGGCACCTACCTACAGAATTAAAGTAATTTTTCCGACTGAATGTATGTACTTACTGCAGACCGGGTTGAGCATAATCGTTACTCGGAGACTTTTTTTCCCGCTTGAGAGACGATGTCGATGACGTGTCGTCATTTGGGAAGGCCACTTGCTGTTGCGGCAAGTCGACTGCCTTCGACCAGACAAGTGTGACGTGGACGAACAGCGCCAGGAACACCTGTACAAGAAAAAGGGAGTAAAAAATAAGTTAAATATTAATAAATATACACGCATATCGTTGCGATCTTTGTATATTTAGACATTTAGTATAGGACATAGGTATACAATGTATATATTATATTATATTATATATAGGTAGTAATTTAAGTATATACGCGTTTTGCCGCTTTCACTGTTCCGCAAACGCGTACATGTATAGTAATATTACATATAATATGGTTTACGTCCTAGGGAAATATATTATACAGCAGCATAAGTAGTTGACTCTCAAGTATGCTCGGGTAGGAGGCTGTTTTTTTAATATCCGGAAATCACGACTAAAAGTTGAACTCGACTTTCACTCGAAATATATACTCACTTGACGGTGGCGCTACGTAAGATAATAATATATGATTATTCATGATATTATATATTATAACTATTGGTTTAAGTGCGGTACATATAAACAATAATTTATTATTATAGTCGTTTCTATATATTAAAAACAGATCTGCAGATCTATGAGTACATATATCTACTCACATTATCTACTTATACATCATATTGGTATTTGGTAGGTACCTACGCTTCATCAAGGAAATAATTTAATTGAGTCGTGTTGTATGGCATAATAGTATGTATAGTACCTACAAAAGTTTAGTAGCTGTGCAAAATTTGAAAAAAAAATCAAGCGCTGTTTTAACGTGACACATACATTTGGTCCAGAATATAATAAATTCGGAGAGTAATAAATAATAATAAAATGGTTTGGGCGTATGGCGTAACCGGTGAAAGCATCCCGGGCGAAAAGAGCGTGTATTTTTAACTATTTTTTTTTGTTTTTCAATGTCGCCCTTCCTTGCACGCAGTTTTTTATCATTGCATAACGACTATATATCCGATATATTATTATTATTATTTATTCGTATAGAAATAACATGTAGAGTTGAGATCTTATGTTTATGGTGAAAGTTCAGCGCTCAAGGTATTATATCTTTCAGAAATGCAGTGATGGACTACAAAGTTGAATTGAATATTAGGTATAGGTACAGTTTAAAGCATCGCATTTATACCAGACGACAACTAGTCGCACATATAAAATTTTTTATATAACTGTTATATCCGTTTAATTAATGTCGGCGACTGAGCAGATTATAATGGCATCGATAGAATATGTGAACATTTGAATAATATAAAACTATACGATCGTTGAAGGAATTTCATAATAAAATGGTATTTTCTAATATGTTTTTTAGTGAATTTCTGTAGTTTGTTCGGTTCGATTGATGCCCGGTTTTGGTGTAAGTATATAATAAATGCATACCTTATACAGCATATGCATACATGCATAACGCTAGTGTGCACAATATTATACGCATCTACATATTAATAGACGAATGGCGCATTGAAAAGGGTCACCGCGGAAAGATGTTTATAAATATAAATAAATCGTTGGAAATTGTATGGATCCGTTAACATGTTAAAATATTATGTCTATAATACGCCATGTTGATTCTGGATGAAAATCTGTTTGTGTATGTTACCGAGTTTATATTACAATATTATATATGTAGCTGAATTTCCTGTATACGGAACTATTAATCGATTGGCGGTAGAACCTATGTATAAAAAAATACATACCGCAGATGGCAAACCAGTCGCACTGACCTAAAATCCAAAAGCGCCCGATCGTGTTCAAAATGAATTATCTAAATAATGCACAAGATAACGTTTCACCAAATTGCCCTCGTTTACAACCGTTAAAGTTATAATATTATATGTTTATAGGTATCACACCATCCTTATTTGTTAATATTTATAATTATTTGCCAACATATACATAATATCATACATATAGGTAGGTATATGCGTGCGCACTACCTATTAACGAAAAAAAAACTTCTACAAACGCGTTTGGTACGAATAGAAATATTATGTTTTTTTTAAGCAATGAAGTTAATGGCAAAGGAAATCTTGATATAAAAAAATGGCGGTTGGCCTACTGTACAAGTGTCTGATTACGAGATGACTAAAAAAACAAGGTTGTGATTTTCAATTACAAATAGGTATGGAGTTTTATGTAGCATGTAAGTATAATTGGTGAAAAGCTGAATATTATCAGAAAAATATGTTTTCATATTACTTCCTGGAAGTGAATATTCAAAATGTGTACAAATTCCTCGAGGACGAAGCTAGTTCATACTAAAATGGTATTATACATTCATGTTTTTGACTAAAATGTTCTGTGGAGAGAGAACTGTTACTCCGGCGTTAAAGTCTCCGGAAGCACGCGGGAAAGTACCCATGAGAACAGTTGTTCGCTCGAACTATAATAGCAATTTACTAGCAAGAACACTATTGTGTTGTGCGCGCGCCCGGCCCAAATATAAAGCGCTATTCTTATTTTGTTATTATTATTATATTGTACAAAACATATATATATTATACTGCCCCGTACTGCTCGCACGAATCACGGGAAATTATATTTACACGAAGGATATATATATTATTTATTATTTAAGTTGTATATAGGTATGTACTATGTATACGAAAAAGCAAAGAAGAGAAATTTTGAAATAAATATTATAAATAGATATTATATATTGTGTCGTGATGTTCTATTGTGAGCAGAAAGAAATATATTATAATGTGAAATCAAATCATAATTATACGCGATTGCAGGCGCGGTGAGTTGCTATATGCTCAAAGACATAATAATATCTGTTCTGTATATACACTTTAGATGTATCTGCACGATAAATAGATATTTAGAATAGTAAGTGTGGTATAATAGTGTAGATATAATAAGGTATATATATATATTAATATATTATATAGACATAAACAATAATGTATAATGGAAATAAGATTTTTGAATAGCATGAACGGTATTTCAAAACTTTTATTATTGTGAGTTATGTTTGTTTTATAATAAAAAAATATGATACCAGAGAAGTTTTTGTTTTTGAAAAAAAGATAAAAACAAATATAGATAAATATTTCCGTCGATTAAAAAAAAACCACTTAGTTTGACGCACGGTTTTGAAAAATTACAAATAATAATAATGACATGCCACTGTGACGGCAATGTACAAAGAAATAAAAACCAAAAACTCAATATAATAATAATATGATATCGCACAATTCGAAATTTAATATATAAAACGGACGGTTTTGTTATTTTTCCCAAAAATCATGCAAATTATTATTGTTCTTAAAACGCAAATTGAATGAATCGAATACATTTAAATTGAAATATACTATTATTGTATGATAAATAATCGATATTGTGATATAATAAAATCAGAAATATGTATATAAATATTTGGTACTAACCACTATTTGGTGGCGGTCCATAATGTTTCGTGAACAGTGCTTGTGCGTTCGATTGTTTTTACTTGCTGCGAGCCACCACGATGTCTGCAAGTCCGTTGCCGATTGACATGTAGTATCAAACCTCCGAACCGTTTTATATCGAGTCGATTCGCCGTTGCCGGGGCAAGGTCGTTTGTCCCTACCATATCCTCCCCCGAAAAGAAGACCGAAATAAATATACGCACGCACTTTCTTCCAGCGCCGCAACTGCGGAAGGCGAATGACTTTCACGCGCGCGCCGAAATACTTGGACTGCGCGGCGGAGACTTGCTGCACACCGAACATATGAAATGTAATATTATTATTATCGCTTGTGATATGACTTGGTCTTAGCATTGCAGATTGTGTAATACGTAATTTTATGATAACGAGTATAATGCGTTCGCGGCACAAGTTTATCTAATACGTGAGTTTGAGGACACGCGATCTTTCATTTCGTCAACTGCTTCCTCGATCAGTTCGCGTTGTACCGATCATTTACGCGAGGATGAGTGCTATATGCAGTCGACGACGAGTTTTCAAACGATATCTTGTAACTGTAATATTGTTTATTACTGCACGCATATACGGTATCGTTGTAGTTTTTTAAAGTTATCGACTCTTGGCATTTCGAATTTTTATTTAACGACGTCTTACATCGAAAAATACTACTTATTACTTAGTACTTATTACGTTATTACTCCGGTGATTTAAATTTATTATGATTATTGTACTTTTTCTAACCTAATACGTACGTTTTTAAACTTTAAGAAATATATTATAGAAATTCACGTTTGTCTGTGAATTTTTAAGTTTTTTTTTAAGTGCACTGACTACTACAGATTCAACTATAATCATAATATTTTGTTTTATTCTTAATGCAGTATACAGTTCTTTTACCTATACAGAACTAATTAAGCAACGTATACAATATTCAGTCAATTTTTTGTATTTACAGTTAAGTCAAGGTAAACATTTTAAAAGCGAATTTATTTGAATATTATGTGTTCGTTAGATCTTTGTTCGAAATTATTTATTATTACTATATTATCACCATCATACAGTTATTCCTTTTTTTTTGAGCTTACTATTCACTCGTTCCAAATGTAATCTTTTTGGTTTGAATAAGATTCATGTATATGGTTAAATATATACAAATTAACTTATTAACTATATAAAACCTTTCGACTTTAAAATATGAATAATAATTGATTCCCACTCTCGTATATTTATTCCTTATTTCAAAAACAAAATTATACTTATTTAAAAAAATTTTATTTAACAGTAGGTACCTATATTTAATATTTATGTTAATTTTTTTAATATTTTGCTATAATAAGAATTTAAGATTAAAATTTTTTGCATTAAACTTAATTTGTTGATAATTATTCTTATTACTGTACTTAATGATTTTATTTCATAGTTTCAAAATGGATTTTTTCAATTAAAAATTTGTTGTGGAAAAGTTGCTTTACTCAAGCCATGTGTGTTATTAAGTGAATTTGTATCTAACCGTTGAATATTCATGTTGGTAAATTTCGACAAGTGCCCAGGTTCTCTAAATATATTTTTATAGAAGTTGAAATAGTAAAAAATCATCAAAGAAATATTTTATACTAATTATTAATTACGAGTATTTAACTCAAATTCGAGTAGCTAATGTCGAACCCATCAATCGTTTAATTAATATTTTACTTATGACAAATAATTGTTGTGATTTGTGAATACTTTATAAGTCCCTGTATAACATGAATTATGAAATTATATAGTAGATTAGAATATACATTTGAACTTAAATTTGTAGTTAATATTGTTTAAACTTTAAACTTTTTACCTAATAAAGTATTAACTATAAAGTATTAGTAACGCAATTATTTTACCGAATTCAGAGTGGCAAAACAAAGAAAAAAAATTTAATTTTTGTTGATTTCTCAAAAGTTTAAGTACAAATATATGTGTAATTACCATATACATATTACCTATATTGTGTTTATGTTTATATATACCTAATCAGCTATTTTAACAAAATTGTAACAAAATTTAATTTCAGTTTATTGTTGTGCAGATAAGTATACTTATACCTAAATATCAAACACTACATTTCAATAGTATATTGTGTGGCAAGGGCGGGAAGTGAGCCATTTCAGTCGCGGGTGTCGTGTGCCCAAGACTGAAATGGCCTTCCCGCGTGAGCCACACATACTATTTTATGTCACGCCCCTGCGTTCATGGAAAAGGTTATGCAGGGATCTATGCAACAATTATAGACTATTCTACAAAAACAATTTCATGGAAGACATTTTATTTTATTTCAAAATTACAATTTTCACTTTGTATATTTTATTATTGTAACTGATAAGATTATTATACTAATATACTATATTATTACTAACGCATCGTTCGACGCACTTATCTAGGAACAGTGCAAATTAAATATGTTTAAAATATGCGTCATGCAAGGAGGTTATACAAACATACATTTAAGATGTAACCAAAAGTTTATGTTTTGTAAGAACCGTGGTAGGTATACATTTTAGTTTCTGGATGTGCAGGGGATACGCGCCCGCGCGGCGGCCGGCACTTTTGGGGATTTCTTCTTTTCCGCCCGGCACTTTTGGGAATTTCCTCTTTTCCGCCCGGCAGTTTTGGGGATTTCCTCTTTTCTGCCCGGCACTTTGGGGATTTCCACTTTGCCGCCCGCTGGACGGAAAAAGGACGCTTTCGAACGCTTCAACCGTGGTCGAAAACCAAACTTTCGGTGCAGGCGCGACAAAAAATTATTTTCAATCGTATAATTTAATTATTTTTATGGAGTCGATGGGTAAAATACTAATACACTCACGGAAACAAAAAAAATGCACACACTTTTTGACTAAAAAGTGACTATATGAATATACATCATAATCTTAGAATTTGTTTTAGAAAATAACCTGAAAGTTACAAGCATATTTTTCGTTAACAACAAACGTGTGACAAATAAAATTTAGTGTTGTTTCGTATCTGATTTTTAAAGATTTTTTATCATTAAAAATTAAATTACCAATCGCATGTATACTCCTATATATAAGATTACATTTAGCGTTATTTCCGTACATATATAGGTATATAATAACTAATAAGTATTATAGTTTTCTGTCCAAACAAGTTTCACTCATTTCACTCTCTATTTTCGATGAAATAACATGTGATGATGCGTGTTTTTTTTATTGGTTATTATAAAATTTCATCAATATTCAAGACCTATCGGAAAAAATCATATGTACATGTATTATGTTTAAAAGTAAGTCTTTATACAGATGCATCGCTAAACGCGTGACGATCGCAGAACATAATATTATTTTTTCTTGTGGTCACTTTGAATTCACAATAATAATATTTCAGTATTATTTTTTATTAACATCACACTTCTTTGTAGTATCTATACTTTTATACTACTTATATTATGAGGTAGTTTGGACATATTTTATAATTTGCCCATAATAATATGCAGTTGTGATAAAATATGCTTTTTTCCTGTTATTATATTATATATATTTACGAGATTTATCTAACATCTATTTTAAATTTGAAATGGCTTAAAAGTTCAAACTTGTCTTGTTCATAGTTCTATTTTTTTTAAATCTACACAATGTTACATCTAAAATTTTACTATAGGCTTGTGAGCACCCCAATAGATGCGTTTAATGCTATTAATCATAAGAAAATTAAAATTATTTTACAAATTACAATATTTTAAGATATAAAACGTTATAGTGAATTTAAAGTGATGTAATGATGTTATATACTGTCAGTAATATTTTGAAGACGTTTAAGATTTCCCGAGCTGTGTTTCATTGGTCGTTGCGTAAGATGATGGGCATTCGTACACTCCACATATTATTATAAATAATTGAGGATACAAATACCAATGCATTATTGTGCACGTTTGCGTGTATATTATGTATAATATATTATATGTATGGTATAGGTACTAGGTATATATAATTTTAAAACACATTCCAGCAGTTGTTTGTTGGTTATATATAATGCGCATTTCCCGACATCGTTGAACACACTAAAAAATTATGCAAGTTTACGGTACAAGAAGCATGGTTATGTACTCAAAAATATTATCAGTGGCGAGCATGGAATTTTAGCAGCATAGCATTTTAGCAGCATAGATGTGATCGATACACGCACTATATACGACGCTAAATTGTATTCTAAATAGCTTAAGCACGCGTATGTAGATACGTATTCGTTAAATATGCCACGCCAAACAATAAAATTGCGAAACTCCGCAGTCGTATATATATATTCAATGTAATTAAAAAATATCCAAGTAGTTAATTTTTGTTTATACATATATGTATAAAGCATTTGACTGCCACTATAGACAGTCTACAGTCTCTCATTCCACTTGATTTGAATTTAAAGCATTTACAGTTTGGTATTTTAACTTTTAAGCCTCATTGATTTGAACAGAAATTTGCTAAAATAATATTTGTATTCGAATTACTCGCATTTAAAGAGTTTAATAATATTCTTATTTTAGTTGGCTAAAAAGTTGTCTGTATTATCCGTGGAACATGCCTATATAATAAAGTTATATACATATAAATATGACTATATGAGAATAATGAACGTAATTATTACGTCTGGCTTCGGTCGTTTACTTTTCATCCATGTTTTAGTTTCTGTTTAAATTTAAATGATCCAAGATGTATCTCCTAATTATCTATGAATTACTACAAATCATTTGAATACTGCATGTGGTTGTGTATTAGTACTGTAATGTTACCATAATAATAATTCTATATATTTTTATATATCTACAAATCAATAATTTATTAGTATTGAAACTTTCCGGATTAGCTTATATTAGGTACTCGTAGATTATACTTATAAGTAACTAGGTACCATTAACATTTTCTTAAACTTTAAAAATTAAAAATTTATATTTTATATTTTATATTCTGAGAAACGCGATGATCATTTTCACTTTGTAATAGTGTGTTTAATATAAAAAATTTTGTTAATGCATTAAATATACTTCAATTAGTTGGTAATTTGAGTGTAAATAAGTTACGTACTCACATATTAAATTATAAATAAAATAATTCCTAAAAAAATGTTTAATGATGGAAAATTATTATAAAAATTACTAACATTTTAATATTGACTTTATCTTTTACTAGATGATCCCCGCGCGTGCACTTCGTTACCCGTTAAAAAAAACGACTCTACCTATATGATTCAAAATGTTTGTTTAATTCGTCGCTTTTACCCGGGCACCCATCTAGTCATCATGATCGAAACTTCTCGTAACAAATTCCCGTTAATTTACCCTATTTTAATCTCCATAAAAGATTTTTAACAGTCATTTAAAATACAGGACTAAAAGTATATTCAATCATAATATTTTATCGTATTTTTGACTTTGTAAAGGTGATACAATTTTTAATTGGTACCTAATAACAAACTGCTAATTTCTTATCATCCATACTAAATTGTTTAGCTAATAGCAGCCATATAATATATAAAAATATATTTAATATTATTATTATATTTATTATTTATATAAAAAATCTCAAATTTGCATTACCTAAAAAAATTAAAGGCGACTTATCAAAATAATATAAAAAGCCTATTATAGATTCATAGGATTGTGGATGTGTAGCTTTCTGATGGTAAAATAATTTTAAAACCAGTTTTAAATAGATCTAGAAATTAAATCGTTCAAACGAACAATTTTTTTTCTTTATATTATATATAATCCTTTTAACCCCTGTAGGGTTCGAATTTTTAAAACTCCTTTCTTAATATGTGCTTAATTACAAAACGAAACGATACTGTCCAAATTTCATACTTATAGCTTCAGCGGTTCCGGATAGGCGATGATGGACAAGTAATTTTATATATAATATATATCAATTATACTAATTTCAATAAAAATTTTAAAAAACTGGCCACAATTTTGATCAGATTTTTTGTATTTATCTTAAGGATGTAACTATAAACGTCATAGAGCTGAACAATTAGGTAGGCATATAACTTTTATCATCTCTGACCTATAGGTAATAGATACTACTGTTGACACCGGGTCATATTATCATATGACGTTCGTATTGTTTAGTATACGTTTATATTATAGGTACACTGCAAAAGTAAGTGTTAGACTTAAGTAGATGCCTGTTTAATATAGCAATTAATACTGATTGATATACAAAGTTCAAATCGGGGTCATGATCCATACTGTTGATCCGCGACACGTATCACGAACATACAGCTGGTAACATATTATAGACGTATATATTATATTATTATATATCATTATAATAATCGACTTCATTATTCTTACCTCGAATCGAGCCATCAACGTGCACCCAGAGTCGGACAAATGTAAACGTTCCATATTATATTGTTTCATTAAAAATGTTTAATCGGGATAATACCTATAGTTATACCTACAGATCTGCACCTGAATATTTATAGTTGTTTCAACCATTTTCTATAGCACATCATACGCTATTTACAATGATTTGATCATACAAAAATGAACTGATTTTTAATCTAATTCCACATGACTTTAATATTATTTTTTTAACTTTAAGCAAGCACAATACGATTCGCATTATATAGTCTAATCATTTTCCATTAATCATTTCCGTCGATTAACTGATTGGAAATAATGACGTCTAGGTAGATAAATAAAAAAAATATAATATGTTAATATATTATATTTTTATAAACATACACAAAATAAATACCAAAACGCGTATGGAAGTAATATTTACTGCATTGTTGCAAAAATTGAATTATTTTTATTTCTATTATCATAAAATGTGAATATTTTTATAGTTTATAACTTTTCGTTAGGATAGGAAGGAATTATAATTTTTATTCAGTTAAAGGTAGTTCTAAGATTTTTTTTTAGATTTACTTTGTAGGATGAATAATGAATCTTATTTCGGGCGGTGGTAAATTCTCCCGATTGTATGGTAAAGTCTCCCGGGTAAATATTATGTTTACCTGAAAGAAATGAATAAACTCTCACGGGTCAATATTACAAGTATGGAGTATGTTTACCTGAAAGAAATGTGCAAACTCTCCTGAGTTATTTTAAATGTTATTGCTTCTCTATGAATTGCAGGCTATACTGCAGAGATTGTGATTATAATTTTTATTATGAATTGTATTACCGTATTTAATCTGTATTTATCTTGCGTTAACTTGTATTTGTCATTTAGATATTTAATTACCGTTAAAGTATTTTTAATTTAAATATTTAAAACAATATCGACTATAATAGCTCAACCAATTATAACTGTGTAAAACGAATAATACCCCATGCTCCCCAGCTAGCTTAGTAGTACTGAAGTAGACCCGGGAGAGTTTACATGTTCTCTTCAGGTAGTACTGAACTAGACCCGGGAGAGTTTACCATCGGGAGAGTTTACATGCCATTAAAATCGGGAGAGTTTACAATCGCCCCTTATTTCATAAAGTTGCCTATTATATGATTCAAGACAAACCAACTAAAATAATATTTTTACATTTGATTTTTTTTTTTAACTTAATAAAATTATAATACTTTAATCATTGTCTATCCGTCGTGACTCGATGAATTACTACTATACACAATTAAATTATAAACTCTTGATTTTATACTTTATACCCATATTACGTATTCCTATATTTAAACAATATAAAATATGAACACGTTATTCTAATGTATAAATGTACAATATTAAATAAAGATTCATCGACATTTCTTACAAGACGTTCAGTCGGCATAGCGTGTATATTCAGTATTATGCGATCATAGTAGAATTTTTTTTTTAATTTCCACGATATATATGATAGGTTAGGGTTAGGTTATTAGTATGTCTCAATAAACCTTGAATTTTATTTTGAAGTATATATATATATATATATATAGCTAACGTTTTTATGGCAGACAGACTGAAAATAAGTAATAGCTGACCGTTGATATAATAATATTGTATTATATTATGTTTTATATATGATTGTTTAATAATGCATACTCTGGCCCGATATAATCTGAGAAGTCATCTCACGTGCTATGAAATTTAAAATGTATTGTTATTTATTATGTATATATATATATATATATATATATACTAATACTATGATACGTGGCATGTAATAGTACTGTCCATCCTGCAGTAGCCACTTCCAGTTTGGTGATCTACGTAATATCGGTGGCGTATAATAATTATATTATTATTATTGTCTAACAACAATGTCCGTTATCGTAATCACATATACCTACAGTTTTGCCGCGATTGCGCAATGGTGTTAGAGCCTCGGGTTCTTTCATCTACGTGCGTCACTTTTATCCAAACATTATAATATTATTAATATTGATATTTTATTCCTTGCATACAATAGTGTATATAATATTATAGCTACATTAACTAATAATTTATCGCTGAACATGCAAAAGTAAATAAAAATAAGCAAATACGTATTCCTCGATTTAATAGCTAAGTTTTCACGAACTTGTATATTTCCTTAACAACTACAACATCTAGTGTACCTGTGTAATAATAATTATTAATTATATAGAATACAATTTTAACAAAATATTTATTTATTTTTTATTCATGGAACAGCTTCAACTGTTAAGGTTATTTGCTTGCAACAAAATTAAGTATTTAGTACATAGTAAAATATAGTTATAAATAGATTCTTAAATTAGATTATATAATGTATCAATTTGTTGTAAAAATGTGATTATTTTGTTGGTGTTATCATATGTAGGGCTGAGGGCTTCAAAGAGGTTGTCGGGCAATTTTAGACTTTTTCTGCTATCTATATGGATACGGTAGTGGATAAGAAGGGGCTTCACTATGAGAGGTTCTTCGCAGATTAGGCACATTGCAAGTTCTTCTCTGCGCATAAGATGTCCATGGGACATCTTTGAGTGACCTAAAATATTTAGTTACCTAGGTATTTAAAATTAAAAGTTGCATAATCGCTATAATTGTGAATCAGGTGATAATTAAAAAAAAATCTCGAGAATGTAGCAAATAATAGTTTTGATGTTAAAAATGCTTAGAATAGTAGAATTGTTACCTATTACACTTACGGACATCATTGATACATTATAATAGTACGTAAAAAACAATACAGTGAAACCTCTAAATACCGGACACTCTAGTTCGCTTAAACGTCGTCCGCTATTAAGAGGGGAAATACAGTGAGTACACATTTCACCGTTCCCAAAATTCTATCCGTTATTTGGAGGTGTCCGCTATTGAAAGGTGTCCGTTAAAGGAGGTTTCACTGTGTTTTCAATTTTTTATATTAATATGTATTGTGCAGCAAGGTTTTATAAAATATATTATAATTTCAAATAAATTCAAATAAATTCAAAAATCGAAAATTTTGGTCCTGTAATATTTCGATGAATGTGCGTGTTTAGGTTAATATAAAATGTATTTATTTTAGGTATTTGCATAAGAGATTTTTTCAATAAAAACGAACATAAATATATTGGATTTTTACATCCTAATTATGTGTGTTAATGTCATTATTTATTTTCCTAAGTCAAAAATTTCAACCATCCTGTATAATATGGCGATTTGATAAATTCACGACGCGTTTAAAATATAATTTTACCCGAGGCCCCTGTAGCAGTCACGGCCGTTTATGAATGTTTATCTCGGCCATAAATATAACGGTCATCGAAAAATAAACGACAATCATATACAATACTATATACGAGTACCTACCTCATACCTATATCATTATTCGTTAGCACTACAAATAATGATAACATTGATAACATTAATATTTAATGTAATAATGGTTTTTTAAAAAAAACTGATCGTCTCTAGATCAAACATAATCGTTCGTGTTGTTATTAGAGCATTCGCTTTCACTTCTACTGCAGCAGGACAAAATTATATTACATTATGGTCGACACTTATGTCCGAACAATTCACGGCGTTTGAGTAGTTTACGATAATTATGTTATATCATTATAATCATGAATTATATTTGTATCATTCTGCAGCAGTGCCTTACACCAAACGATAATCAATTATAATATCGTATTGGAATTTTTAAATCACATAGGTACCTACTGCATATCATATCACCTATGCCATGTATTATTACTTATTATGATCAATTGCAACTATGCTTTAAAATTTCTCAAGTGCCCCGAACTGTTTTTCTATACAGAAATTTTAAATCGATATGAATATAATAATATATGTCTACTAAGCTAATATAATATTATTATGTACAGTGTACACTGTACAGGGTGTTTTACCAAGCATGTTCATTCCCTTTTTATTCTTCATTAATGTGGATATTAAAATTTTAATATTTAAATTAATTATAATTTAAATGCCATATTTTTAAATGATTGAGATTCTTTCTACACAAACTTTTGTTTATAAAATGAGAAAGGTTTATTATAAACTATTTTACAAATATACATTCAACACATACAAATCCTGTAATTTCTAACCTCTCCTCATTGGGTTCTCATTTGAAAAAAAACAAGTTTTTATCACTCTTTAGGTAGTTAAAAATATCTCAAAAATTTTAAAATATATGGGTTTTAAGTATATATATTTAAACATTTCCAAAAATTAGATTTTAAATTAATTATGAGTAAGTATGATTATGTTGCTTAGTGACTCACCCTGAATATAATTGTAATAATTAATAAGCTCAAATCATAAACTGGTGTACGTTATATATAAATATGAATGAATATAATAGATGAGATTGGTATCGAATAAGCTCGTGTCTGCAGTTTGTCGGAGAAAGCAGATTGTCCGAAGTGATTAAATTATTTTCTTCCCGATAAAGTTTTAACAACAAAGAAAAAAACTAATTTTTAATTAAGATTTTGAATACCTATTAATTATTATACATATTATGTATATTCCCGTGTCGATTACATAAATTTTTTCGTCTAACCAAGTTTTGTTGATGCCATTAAATATATTACTGTTATATATACATTTAATTAGTGTTACATAAATGAACCTGGTAATTTGTGCGTACATTTGACCACCAATTTTGAAAAACATGTTTTGAATATTAAGTCAATTAAATCATTATATTGTCTTTCTACATCTGTCTTAGACTTTTAGGTATTATTATAATTTCTTTTTTACAATATTTTATTTAATCTGTTGCAAAAAAGAACAATAAGAACAACTGAGGTAATAAATAGTAATAAGAATAAAAATAAAACAAATATATATAGAGAGAGATAACAGAGCGTAGAAGCCTCCTAGTGGAGGTATTACAATTTCTTATTATTTGATTTATAATTTTTAAAATATAGGTACCTACTTATTGATTATATTAAACAATATATTTGTGTATATATACATTTTGTAAAACTTTTTAATGATTTAATGTATTCTTAAAAAGTAATTTTTTCACATATTATGTATATAAATTCATATTTTTCGTTTATTTTTTGATTTTCTTATCATCAGCTAATAGTTTCGAATGTAGCTTAATATATATTAAATACTTATTGTACAATAGAAAAAAACAAATGCAAAGACGCGAAGTGACCAATCGATAGGTTGCGTTTCCGTGCGTGCACTTCCTGTTGACCTAACCAGTCGTGAGTGCCATCTGCAGCTATAAGTTCCTTGCGCTGCATTCGTATATATTCCGTCATAACGCACACATCAACAATTCACAATTACAACTGTTATTCCGACGTAGTATTCCAGTATAAACACATTTTTTGCGGTTTCTAAGTATTTTCTCCTCCTCTCATTCTCGTCTTCTTGGGTTAGATAGTCAGATAGCTGTTATAAATATATATGTAAGTATGTGTAAAAAATGTAATGTGTGTGTATTTACAATAATCTGCGTGCAGCGTAATACGTAAGCTACAGGTAAACAATTGTTACGTCGACGCACGATCATTATTATGCTGCATAACAGTGCGTCTATATTATTATGTACCCTTATACTACCGGAAGTGGGTTTCCGAATAACTTCTACTCATCAGTCATTAATTCATCACTATACGCTGAATTACAGTCCAGTCGGGTCTAAAATCACGCTTGGTTCAAATAGTTTGTAAAAATTAACCGATACAATATATACCTATATTTTAGTCATCGACTCATCGTACCTACGTATTAATTTAATTTATTATATTATTTACTGCAGATCATTTTACCTAAATTTAATAATATTAAGGATAATATATAAGTATAACAAACTGGATATTGTATATTATATAGGTACATATATATTAACTATATAGGAATCCTAAGGGGTCAAGGCAATATGGGGTTAAGGCATAATAGAGACTTTAACACCCCATTAGACTGAGACATATATTATGTATTCATTTATGTATTAAATAGTTCATAAGTAGATCATAAAATCCATAAATTAAAATAATATATAAAATTGTTTATATTATTGTTATCAAGTCATATCTATAATTTATTATGTACCTACTGAAATACTAATTGTATTTTCTTCTGAAAATAAAATCATGTTGCCCCTCAATTTTAGATTTATGATTTCTAGATCCACTGAACAAGTTGATTCTTTTAATATCAAAAAGTATGAATATTTTTGATAGTATTTTCTTTTACATAGTTTGAAATAGGTAATATTATTACAATACAACATTTTTAAAAAGTAGTACATTTTTAAGCTGTATTCTACTTTTTTGTATGGTAATTTTACGTTCTTCAATATTTTTATTGAATTTTTAATATTAGTATAAAAATGGATCCTCAAAGGATTTAAATATTGATGATCGGTTTGAAGTGGTAGGTACATGCAACAAGGTGTAAACGTGTAAAGTGTAACGTGTGCCTACTGTACCTACTGTACTATAGATTATACTTTTTTAAATTATTATTATTATTTTTACAAGTAATATACAATCTGTATCATTAATACAATAAGAATATGTGCTAAGAGTACATTCCCAGGAAAATAATTCGATAAAAGGAGCCACTCATTGATGATACTTTCTATGGTTACTTAATAATTATTATAGATTATACTAGCTAATTAATAGATACATTATAGCAATTATTATAACTATTATTTTATTTTTCGATTAACTATTTTTATTAATGATGTTTATAATCGATATCCGTAGAAAAGTAAGATGCTAAAGTAAAATTTGTCTAATACCTATACTTGATAGTTTTTTATAACTACTTTGTACAGAAGTTTTATGAATGTTAACATTATTGTTTTTTTCTCGTTAGCCTTTGACACGAGTAAACCAAGTGAGACCTAACTATTATGATGTATCACTATATGATATTTGAGGAGTGTATATTATTTTATAGGCAAACAGCAGGGCGAGCCTAATTGAACTATAAGCTATAAAAACATTCATTCACGTTGGCTTATTATTATTGATTTTAAATGTATGTAATTTCACGCAATCATAACAACAATATTTTGCAGCGCTCGAATATACAAAAATAATTAAAAAAAAAAAAAAAAAGCCTATTATTATTATTGTTAGTTATTGTTTCTTTTATGGCTTATGAATTTAGTAATAATGGTATTCCACGTTAGTATTCCGCGTGAGCACAGCGTGAACGAAAATTTTTATGTTTTAACACTTAACGGTATGTTGTATTCCTATATTAGTATTTAAAAAATAAAAATTGCCCATATACCTACTAGACGTATATAGATAGTGTTTTTTATTGAATGTAATTGTATAATTTTCTTCGTCCATAATTATTAAATATTATGCTAGTCCTAAAATTAAACTATATAGATGGTATACATTTCTATATTATTATAAATTATTATGACTTACCTATATAAGCTAATGTTTATATTGACCCCTGTCAAATTTTGTTTGACCACTGCACGAATGAATCAGAAATCTATTATATGTTTGTATGATGCGGTAAATTATTAGAAGTTTGTGGTTTTCGTGGTTTGATAGCATTTTATTTTTAATAATAACAATTATTAAGCCAAAATTTCTGGGAAAAAAACTTTACGTAATTTAAACATAACACTGTCAGTGCAAAGGAAAATCACTATCACACGCTTTGTTTTAAAATGAAATAACTAATTATAGGCGTTTTATATTTCATAACTTATTATGTTATATATTTATTATGACAACATGACATCACGTACATTATTTTTTTATTGGTACACATTATATATTTACCATGTACACTACCGCGCACACTACGATCTGGTCTGGTGAAAATTATACACAGTATAGGAATACCATGTAATATAAAATCTAACATAATAATTTATATAGCATATGATATTATAGTATTATACATTACCTAGTCAAATATCCTAAACCCATACTGCAAACACAAATAGTGCTTAATATTTGCCGTTGAATTATATTTTCGTTTAACGCTTCGTGGTTATGTAGTGTTCGTTGAAAAGTTATTGTTCAATTATTTCCAAAATTAATCGTTTTTAAAATGGCGGAACACTTTTTGTTTTCACACCGCCACTTTTCTTCACCAGACTTTAAAATTATTTGTTTATAAAACTTCAAATTATTTTAATAGATCAAAAGCGTACCACGAGTGAATTATTTCGGTTACATTAACCGTTACAATACATTATTCTTCTTGAACGGACGAACTAAAATGTGCCTTTTAAAATACTTTATTAATATCGTTACACGATATGATTATTGACTATACAGTAATAATAATAATAATAATAATAAATAAGTCTATACTTATATATATAATATGATATTTACATTCAGTCTCTCGTCGATACCTATGTCGTTTATTGATGTGTATATTAAAAATAGTTTTAATTTGTAGATTTTACCATCGGCGGAGTTAACAATGTTTTCAGGTCAAAAATACCTACCAGTGGAATTCACATTTTTTTTCAGGTTAAAAAACG
Source organism: Diuraphis noxia (assembly GCF_037042655.1). Lineage (NCBI taxonomy): Eukaryota > Metazoa > Arthropoda > Insecta > Hemiptera > Aphididae > Diuraphis > Diuraphis noxia. The sequence continues at coordinate 14,516,611 of NW_028301713.1, forward strand.
TAGGTACCGGTGGCATTTACATGTTTTAAATTCAACCCAAAAATCGAATACCTAAAAGTCGGTGGAATTTACAATCGCCCGAGGTAACAATATCTACTATACGAACTGTGTTAGTGGGGGGATCTCCATTTGCGAACGTGTTTTTATAGTTTTAATTTTTTGTCTATTGTACAGTCTCATTAGAAGAATTGTCACTGCTGAGTGGTGGTTAGGTTGATAATTCGCATAATAGATTTTTGTACTATAGTGACTTTATTCCAATTAAGGCATGGAATGATGTAGCTATTGAATGCTAATGGATCAACTTCTTTATTACCAGTGTGCAAATGGGCCCATAATATGTTCAATAATATTATTTTAGTGGGTTTTGATGTTGTATATCTATTTTTTGAGAAATTGAAAATGAATTAGATGGATTAGTAGATAGTAGAGAAGTAGAGAACTGAGGGATGAGTTACTTTTATAATAAATGCTTTAGGTATTTAAAGTAATGAATTCCGCGAGATAATTCTTTCAGTAATATCAATAATTTCTACTGTAAATATATTCTGGTCTCAGTAATTTTAGTTTGCAGTCTTTTTACTTTTTTTGTTGATCCAGAACTGAATGCACAACATGTTCCGTTTATATTTGTATGTAATATAATAGGTACCTGCGTTCTACATTGTACTTACATTATATTACATTATGTATTTATAAATAGTATGGTTACATAGTAACCATAATATCGTATTAAACGCGCACGTTTCACACGAGATTTAATATATTATGAGATAGCCTAATAATTTTCATCAGGTGACAGCGTTTTAATTTGTTTTAATTTGTTTCGGATATATTGAATAAACATTTTCCGAACACAACTTCTAGTCTACTTCGCGCAGTGTACCTATGCATTACACGTTACATTATTATTATTATTATTATTATTATTATTGTATAAAATATTCGTCTGCATAAGACTTTCTAGGCCGTAAAACGCAATGTAGTGAACATACCTATTTGTATATACTATTATATAGGTATCTCATATACCTGTATACCTATATGAGATGTCCCAAGATGGACCAGACGTGTTACAGCACTACGGCCTATGGAATGGTAATTAATCATTTTTTGGATATATTATTATATTAATATGCATTGCGGTTTTTTTGCCATCATCGTAACTGTCGCGTGTGTTCCCATTTATAATGCGTACATATATTATATGCACCGGGTAGATACATAACCGCGTATCGTAGTCACACAAGTCGTCGCGCGGCTTAACCGGTTGCGCGCACGATTCGAATTTCATTCGTATGTCTCATTGTGATAACAAGCTATAATAATATTATATTATTCTGTATTATTATCATGTTGTATAGGTATAGAATACGAATGAGATTAAAACACAAGTCGGAAGTACAGTGACCGGTTTACATAATTATTATTATGATATTATGCGCGGGAAATGGGAATGGAAAAAACTATACACATCTATTGTAACACAAAGCGATTATTTTTTAAGTCAAGACATATTTTTACGAGAAGTATTAATTTTTTTTTAAATATGTATTTCTACATAATTAGAGATCATTATAGGTGTACAACATTTTTAATTATTTTATCGTAATATTTTTTACATTTTTTGATGAATACTCTAATGTCGCCATCATATCGAATTTCAAATCGAGTAGTGGACAAACATAAGGTATCATATATTTACTACTGCACTATCCACTTCAATTATATGTATATACTTTAAAGTTTAAACAATTAATTACTAAGTATAATAAACTTATAACTATAATAATATGTCTGTATTATAATTAACTACCTACTCGTCCAAAATTCTGTTTTTATTTTTATTAAGAGTATAGACAGAAACAGGGCCAAGAATAGGGTCAAAGCTATAATATAGACATAACTCTATTTTTGGCTTTATTCCTGTGGGCTCACTGTGTACATTATTGAAACTCTCAGAAAACTTTTTTCTTTTGTAGTATGAAATTAAAAACGGAACATTTTAGGTATATTCTATTTATAATATTAAAATATTATATAATACTTATGTATGGAGTGCCAATAGGGGGAGATTATTAGTTATATCTTATAACATACCCACATTATTGTACATTTATGGGCACACCACTGTTCATGTAATATAATGTTTCATATAAATAATACAAAACACTTGAACTATGTACATGGCTGCTAAGTTCAAACCGCGGAGCCTGTACGTTCCTAATATAATAAATATTAATGCTGAATTGATAAACGTGATAGATATTTATATCTTTATCCCTGTTACCAATACCTCCCTCACTTCATATTTTTGGCCCTGGTATAGAACTAAATCCAGGTCCCTTTTAAATAACAATTAATTTTGAAAAATGCTTTGAATTTATATTGAAGTAATTGTTTGCATGAACGCCGGGGCCCCTCGAAAGTCCAGGACCCAGTACCATGGGTTCTTCTGACCTCCCCCCACTTATCGGGGCCCAGTATGTTACTCAAAATTATCAATTGTTTATCCCTGTAAAATATATGGTTCAACCAACTTAACATTTTTACAATAACGTTTTGAAGTTTTGCTACATATGACGTGCACTTTATAGTACTTATACTACAACACTTTCATCCACATTAACGATAAAAACGATTTCATTTAAGTTTTCCCGACATTTACTCGTGAGATTATTGGTCGCCATTATGATTTCTATACGATGAATTACAAATTATAATCAAATTACTATACACACATATTATATTACTGTGTTTGGTGTATAAATCTCGTATGACGTATGGGCACGTTCACTTACAATCGGATATTTATCACCAAATCTTGTCTCGGTCGATTAGACCTTTCAGTAACAGTTAATGAAAAAGTGAAATCAACATAATATAGGTAATTATAATATGCGGCATATAGGCGAGTTTTCGTGACTATTTTATCATAATTGTAAATATAAAAGTGCTCTTAGTATACCATTATGTTAAAACATTTTTATTTCACTACGGGTGACTTGTGTATACATCATCGGATGTTAGAAATAATTATGTTATTAATACTTTAACGATGTTAGATTATTCATTTCGTTTCGTGTCGTTCCGTTCCGTTTAGCAGTTAGACTCCGAGTCTATCCAATTGTGATGAATAATCGATGTATTGGTTCAGTTTGTTACCTATTTAATATGTTTTTAAGTATTAGATCGTAGGAAATTGTCGTTTAAAAACGTAACATATTGTTTATAGGTAATCGAGAAGCGATAAAATATGTAAATATGTTAATCCTATACTTTCATCATTTTTGCTTAAAAACAGGCAAGTTACTAGCAAACGGAAAAGACGTTATGGGGTAAGTTGTTTATTGCTGTAAGAACAGTCGACAAGAGAACGCATAGAATGGTGCAATATGCGCATAGATAATTAATATCAAGAATTTTAGTATTTTCGCTTTTGTTTTCTATTGATTAACTCGGCCACTGCGATGAAAATCCATTGATGTAATTTAATGATAATCATTGCAAAAAATGCCCACATTTGTTTCGGAGGCGAAATCAGCAACTCATAATGACCAAAATGATCTTCTTTTATACCATTATTGATGTATTTACTATTTATAAGAATTTACAGATATATATAGAAACCGTTCAAAAAAAATTGATAGTTGTGCCTACTACATATTCTAGTCTAGGTACCTATATATGAAATTAACGTTAATCTTAATAAATTCGCAACGTTTTTCGGTTAAACCATCTGTCAACTCTGAATACGACATGACCGACATGTATTTGATATTTCGATGTAACTATATTTATGCTGAACAAAGTATTTATTTGAAGAATTGGTACATATTTTGATACGTGACATGTCTATAAACTGTCGTCAACGCGTTTTAAATATGTGTTTATAATATTAAGTTATAGCTAGGTATCTGTCGATTCCTATTAAACGATTCGTTTCGTTCTTGTTGCGTATTACAGCCTTCACGATGTTAGAAAAATACATTTCCGAAACAAGTAGAGACGCGTACTACCTATATAATATGATAGTAAATAATAATATGACAGTTTTAAAAAGACATGCACACGAATAACAGAGAATAATATAATAGTAGGGCCTAAAGTAATACGCTCCTCGATGTTGTCGATCAAATTTCGCTAAAAACAATGTTTAAAACAATAAAACGTAAGATAATTATTATTAACTAACAGTATTACAACTACTATGATGTTTTGGACCGCTTGAATTATTTGCATACATGTAATTTCCGACTTGTTCATGACGTGAATGCCAAAAACGATTAATTTCACGTACGTAATCTCCCATAATACGTGTAGGTGCATACATACATAAATATTTTTTCTTAAAAATAAAACATATAGTATATTATTACGTAAACAACCTATCCCAGAGTCGGAGAAAGAGACTGGGAATTATTGAATATTTGTAGGCGGATTGTGACCTTGCGAATTTCTCGATCAACTTTCTATCGCGGACGTATTATATTATGTTTCCTAGTTTACACATTTTATCAATTGTTTCTTCGCGTCTTACGCAGACTATATGAGTTCATGATTTATGAAAATATACTGCCCACAGCGAATTCGGGAAATCATATAATGAGTCCCTCTATAACGATCGTATTTTCCTCAGAGCTTTGAACCAGAACATATTTTATTCGAGTTTCGGTATTTTGATGCTGGGTGTACGATATGGTATAACGCTGGTGTTTAAGTACCAGACTAAAAATGTAAACACATGTATGGATGTTCGTTATTATAATATGTGTTATATTATTACGGGTGTTAATCAAAAAAATAATTTGAAAATTATGTAAAATTGTAAATAGTTAAGTACAATATTTTTTTAGATTATAAAGGATGTTGCTAAGAATATTATCTAATTCATAAGATATTTACTGATAAATCTACGGTACTTCTGAATGAAACGAAACATCATAAATGCATGACGAGAAATATATTGCGTAATTAGGTAATAGTGTAATACCAATTAATATTGTAAAATTATTTCTGTCATTCATAATGTATAATAATTATTAAACCATATACTAGACACATGAAAAACATACCTACAAAATTATCACGATATCACGCATGAAATTTGTAAAATAAAAATCATTTGGGTTTTTAATATCGATACTTAACTATTATATAATTATATCAGTTTCGGGTGTTACGGAATTTCTTTAAACTTGTCGTCAAGGTTCTGATTTTTCTGATAAATACATTGGTATTTAATAACAATAGTAATTAAATGTGTATACATGAATTCAATCATCTCTACTTATGGTAGTGTATAAAATGATAATATTTGTCATTCATGCAGTCTTCGTTTCGCGACTGTGGTAGACGAATATTTTGAGAATTTTAAGGAGTTTATAATATAATCATAATAGCAGCTTTCAGAGTGTAGCAATAACGTATAAAAGAGTTGTGAATCAAAATTCAACAGGAAACGTTTGAAAACACACGAGTCTCAAAACTTGAAATACTGATTTAAATGACGAATGCTCGTGATTGTTGTTCTCACAATTCGTCGGAGTCTATTAAAATAATAATTATTTTCCGTTTCCGATTCGTTTCTTTAGTGTTAAACGAATAGCTCACAGATTCACTAATATCACTACCAACATGACAGAGCATAAAGTTAGGTACTTATACTACACTCGTAATCATGAATGTCCTATCCTGTGCAGTCGACTTTATTATTTATTTTAGAGTAATCAAATATGATTTTAATTCATTCTTATCCGCAGGTGCTTAACTATTATTACAATATTTACGTTTAAGTATCTTTATGATATGAAAATAATATACATCGTATTTTATACCTGTAGGTACTGTTATCGTTACCGGAAAATATGTTCGAGGTTATTAAAAAAAAAATAATTTAACGTAATTTTCCGATTGATTACGGATATCGATGTCGATGCTCAATGATTTGACAGTTACTTAGTGCTTGCAGGTACTTGGTAATGATATCGTTTGCGATATCAGTGCACGTACAAGTTCATCGCGTCTAGTATGATGGACTTAAATAAATGTAAATCGAAAAACGAGCGTATATGAATTGTGTGATGTGCCGCATACCATGCGTGTGTGACTGTGAAACCTACCCTGTAGTCCTTCCAGAATTTCGTTTAGCCTCCTCCATACATTTATTAAGTTACCATTTTTAAAATATATGTTATATATAGATACCGAAACATTGTAGGCTAAAGCCTCTCCATAAAAATCCATTACGCTACGCCTATTATATGCCTAATAAAAATGACCTTATAGACTTGTTGGTACCTAGTTATATTGTACTGCATCGTGGATTTATTTTAATTGCGCAACATCGGAAGTCCTATAATCTAGATGCCCGCTCCTAAACCGCAGTCGAATGTACCGTCTGTAATATATTATAATATTATCACTATACTTTGGTATCATAATATACATTAACGATCGCGTTGCTATAAAAATAAAAAATAATAAAATTACTACTATAGCTGCAGTTATTATATAACAAGCTGGCATATACCGTATACCGGCTATACGAATGTAGTTACAGGAAATGCCGTGGATGGCTGCCGACTCTTTTGATATCTACAGTGGGTTCGATGTACACGATTCAAATTAATTTAACGATAGGTATTCCTGAAAACCATACAATTTTTATTTTTTATATTTAATTAGATACCTGCCTAGTTTTGTAAACGTATTTTCTTAGTATTGTATATGTGCTCATAAGTCATAAACCGTAAACAAAAATTGATTTGACATTTTTAATAGGTAGGTATCTATGTATAATTATGAAATAATATAGGATGATTCCCCAATAAGCATGCTCAACCTCCATTTTTTGGTTTAATAATGGATTTATTAAAATTTTTAAATATATCTACCTCATACGCTTAAGATCATATTTATAAATTTAGATATTTTTTGAAATGGACCATTTAGCTAGTAACTGCAGCTAAATAATTTTCAATTGAAGGGGCGAGGGGTTTCAGTTTAAAAACAAAAATTTGTATCTCCAGTTGCTTTTTAAGCAGTACAAAAAATCTCAAGAATTTAAAAGTATGGGTTTTAAGTGTATTTAAAAATTGCAAAAATATGTTGTTGTAGAAAAAAAGGGTGAGAATGTTTAGGGAACCACCCTGTATATAATATGCTTAGGAAATTCGAGCAGTCCGTTCGAATCCGTGACGCGCGAGATTCTTAGTATAAGTCATCGAATAAAATATATATACGTACATTATCTTCTTCTTCCGCCATTACACTTTCCATTTCGAACGCATGCACATAAATTAACTGGATACAAGGTCGTCTGTATCTGGAGAGACAAAAATTATACCCTGCATCGTCAATGTCCAACCAGCCATATTGTACCTGTAATCTGTACTATCATCATCGTTTGTTTTTTGTCGACATAAATAAATATAGAAATCACAAAATAGATGCTGATGTAGTGATAATATATTTCAATCTCGTCTGCAGTGAATCTATAGGCATCTAGATATGTGCCAACTTCGGGTTCCTCTGAGTTTGAGATTAACTACGTCGATACACATTTTTTATAATATTTTTTGCAGAACGAAACTTAATTAATTGAAACGCTCACAGTCAAAATTGTCAGTTGTAATTTTTTACATATCAACAACTCATCCGTTCACCACTATTTTTTTTATCGCTAAATATTTTTAATTCGTTATCTTCATTCATTTCTTTTAACTTTTTTAATCAATTGTTTTTTCGTGTAAATTTTATTTTATTTTTAAGGTACATGCCTAAGCCCAAAACAAAGAGTAATATAATAGTAATTAAATAGTAAATTAAATGAATGAATTACAAATATAATAAATAAACAATTAATCAACGAAAACTAAAATTAATAGAATTTGAAATAGTATTAACAAAGACCCAGTTTAACAGTATTTAAGGAAAATTGAAAGTGGGGTCTTCATTAGCAATACGCATAAGACGGTTTATAGATGAATTACCTAAGTATTTAGAAGAAGAAAATGGAATTAAAAATGGAGGAGAAGATCTAGTCGGACGTGCTGAAACTTTGAAACATAACTGAGAGAGTAGGGTAGGGCTATCAATAGCGTGAGATAAAAGCTTTTTTTTTAAATTTATATTAATTTAAATTATACTGTAATTTTTATTAAAATTAAATTTGTTAAAATACCTACTATCTAATATTAGGTATTTATTTGTTTTTAGTGGTTTACGAAATTCTATACTTATTCATCCTAGCTAATGAAAATATTAAGTAGTATTAAGTAATAACTAATAACTTATGTTATGATGATGATGATTATGAAAATTATGTGTAATTTAATAGTGGTATCGTTTATAATCACTTTAAATGATGAAAAGTAAAATACCTAAATGATAGTGAAAAATTAATGTATTTAACTTTCCAGATTGAATTGAACTCATTATTCTTCAAAATTGTTTTTTTTTTTAATAGTTAGTTATGTATTTTATGTAACTTTTTTTGTATAAATATCAGTTCACAGTATTTAAAATCAATTTTTCAAGTATAATAACAATTGAGTAAAATTGTGATTACCTATGCTCACCAGGTATTTAATTATATATAATTAATGGTATATTGGTATATACTATATACATATGGTACGTATAGTAATAACTAATAAGTATAAAATGTTGATTTTTTGTTAGCTGTTTGCTGAAGTGACCCCATTTTGGTAACCTATCAGTTTACCAGTTATTAGGTATTACCTACTTGGCATAGATTTCCGGATTAAATATATTATAGGTACCTATAGCTTCGGGTAAATAAAACCCAACAATAATTATCTTTTATGTAAGGAAATTGACCCCTTGACCACAAAAACTCGCTTCGAAGGTACTTACGTGTTACTATTATTTGTTAAAAATTATATAATGTTCTTACAACTATTGGGAAAAACAAACGATATTTGTACATACATAAAAGTAATGTTTTCATATTGATTTACAATACCTAGTTTTGTATAACTTTTTTGTAAGACATACTTAATTACTTGTCTAATATAAATAAAATTGTGAGAAATTAAAATCATATTACAATACACAAATTAGTATAATGCTATAATTTAAAATATTTATAAATCTGATTATTTTTCATTTATTTTATGTATTAAATAATATACATAACAAGTGATGAATATTGCTTGATAGAGTACAATACTGACTCAATGGACTTAAAAACTATATATTATAATGTATCCAGAGAAAGTTTCCTAGATGACTTTATTATAGAGTCCAATTATCTACTCAAGCCAATCAACCGTACCTATATAAAACCACAGTGATCATAAATAGTGCATGGTGGTTTAAAATTATAAAGAACTTAAGGTTTAAAAAGAACTGCTTATATATAGGTGCCTAACTTAAAAGCTAAGCATCGTTTAAAAGTGACTAAAAGATTCATAAACAGTAGACTACTTATCATCAGCATTATACATGCTAAACGAAAAAAGTTTTAAAAATATAGATCGATAAATAAAAAAATACAAAATAACATTATATTGTAATAATATATTATGCATTATACTTATACCTATTCATCAAGTAATACTTGCATAAATGGTATAACACAGCTTTATAAATTATTCATATACAAAATTTAATTAAAAAGTAATGAAATTGAAATTATTTACGTAATATCTATTACAAAGTGCGTAGCAAAAAGTTGAATAATATACCTAATTACTACTGATCAGTATGTACATAAACACATAATATAATACACAAATTAAATTTCATATAAAATTAAAAATATTATTATTTATTATATAAATTGTGTATATAATGCACTAATCACATGTCCAGATGTCCTATATATTTGTACCTATTAATTAAAAAAAAAACAAATTCAATATTGAAATATGCTAGGTAACCGACGAAACTATTCATAATCTTTATAGATGAATAGATTATATATAGTATATTAAACTTAAAGAGTTTTCTTTGGTGATAAACTTTTGTTTTTCATATGAGAACCCTCCTTTTTTACTGTTAATTATTTGTTGGATAATTTTAGTTGAAGATGTTGATATACCTATACCAAATTCGAAATTCTAATGATTTTACAAAAATATAAAATATACGTACTGTTGGATTTGGTATTGGGGCATTTTTATAAATCAATTATGTTGTCATATCATATTTATCAGTCATCACCCAAATTTTTAAAACATCGAAGCTTTGAATCCTCGAATTCCCTTATAATACTGTAAGCCCACTATCATGGATTTTTTATCCTTAGTGGCTTAGTAGGTACCACAAAGTTAGAGGTTCAGGGTCACTTTGACCCGTACCAAAAGTACGAAACGTGGACACTTATAGGACAGTCGTGTAAAATATTAATTTCAGAACGCGGACACAGAGTATTATCATCTACATAAAGTATTCATTTTAAGTATAAGTTTTATATTTAAGTAGTTAGTACTTAGTACATACAATGGAAATTATTATGATGTAAAAATAAAAAAATTACAAAATTTGTAAAAAATAATAATGTTATAAAATATACAATATTAACAAGTGAAAATAATTAGTGTTTTAATTTACTAGTTATATGTATAACAGCTAGATATTACTTGGCACTATAATATATATTTACGAATTAATTTAGGGCCCGAAACTCGATGAGCTAAAAATCTTGAAATTATCAACATAATCAAATATGATAATATGATAATATTCAACTCTTCACTGAAATCATTAATTTGATGATAATTAGACATTGTTTGATACCTTAACCTTGTATTCCAATTTCAATATATTTAGGTCATCAAGTTCCTGGCTCTATATTAATTTATAAATATTTTAGCACTAATAACCAAATATTTGGCTGTTATAATGTTATTTAACCAGTAAATAAAAAAAATATAGATTATTTTGAATTGTTGATCATATTATATTTTATAGCATTTGTAATTTATTTTTTATTTAATTTTAAATTTTTAAATTTTAATAATTGACGTTATAATATGTACTTATTACTTAAGTATCTAACTTATATTTAAACATAGACAATAGAACAAAGTGCCTGCGTTCTGCAATCTACTCTTTTACCCGACCGTACAAAGTGTCCGCGTTATGCATTTTAAATATGGAACATACAAACTGTCTGTTCACCAAAGTTGTTTAACTCAAAAACTACTCGTTAGAAATTTAATTTTATTCCATAAACATTTTCATAAAAATTATCACCTGAACATTTAACAGTAGAAAAGGAGGGGATTATCATTTTAAAAACAAAAATTTTTGTCTCCGCAGGACATTTAAGTAGTACAAAAATCTCAAAAATTTATAAATGTAATGTTTACAAGTATATTTAAAATGTCCAAAAAAATCAGATTTAACATTATTTAAGAGACAAAAGTTGTTGAGCATGCTTGGTGAATCATCATTTACATGTGTTTTAAATTCTAGGACTGGTGGTACATGGATTAAAGATCATGATGATGAAGCGAACATATGGAAGTTGTGGCCACTGTGTTGTAAACTTAAATTGAGAGTCTCAATTTTAGACTATAGAGTTAGATATCATCGACTAAATATCAAAGGGCAAATACCATAATAATATATATATCGTATACATATCATTACTTAAAACGCACTGTGCAAACAGCTTAACATATATTCTTAAACTGAACACTAAATACTTGGTAATGAAATAACGGTTTTATGCATAATATATATATATAAACTGATATATATATATATATATATATATACTGAAAATACCGGATACCTAAACGTTATATAATTTATAACGGTTATACCAGTATATACCATCAAAGTTGTAAGGTTATAGAAAGCCGGGGAAGTCACTAAAATATTTAGTAGGTTTTGGGTGTATCGATTAGTTAGTGAGTTAAGTAGATACCTAACGGTAATTTATATGTTGTTATACATTATAATTCATTAATAAACCATAACATAGGTACGAAAAACCTCTTTTTGGATTTTTTATGATTGATTTTTTATATAATTCTTATTAAAATTAAGGTAAGTTGAACTGATTTTTGCCATGATATAAACATCGAATATATTTTATAATAATTATTATCATATTATTGTTATTAATTCAAAAAGTCAGTATAGATAAATAACTAAAAATTAGTCTCAATATTTTGTGAAATGTATCACTGTGTAATTAGTCATTTAGGTAATAATAATATACAAACGTAACCTAAAGTGTCTACAATTTAATATGTCACGTGTACTGCTGATGGGGATCCTTGTATTTTTAGCGTGTACTTCAAGCTTTTCGTCCTGGAAAAAATAAATCTTATGCTATTATAATGTACAGAAAATGTTAAAATAAATACTTAGTGAACGTTTAATCGCTTTTAAAGTACTCGCCACAATATAATGAAATTTATTTTTTCGAAATGCAAACAGCAGACATGCATACAAAACTTTTTGTATATATTTTCAGTTTTGTTTTGATTTTGCGCCACCTATAAATTTAGATAGCACCTATTATAATAGCTAGTCTATATACACAATCGAATGGATCGAAGTAAACTCGCGGTTCCACTTTTATTTTGCAATAAATAAATATAATATATTATATACACCGTAGTAGCATGGACACAAATAGGGGGGGAGGGTGGCTCATGGAGTATTAGCACCCTTAAAACAATGTTCGCGTTTATGTATCAACAACTTTTTCATGCAAAAAAAAAAAACTAAAATGAGAAAATATACATATAGATTAAGCACCTTAATTTATTTATTTTTTATGGAAATTGCGCCTATGCACCGCAGATGACGTCAATGCGCTCAAAAGCTGATATTATATTGGTTATGGTGATGCACACACAACACGCGTTCTGTTTATATTATTAAGTCTGTGATGCATTTCTGTTTTCGTTTGGCTTAAGGTACATACGATTTAATTACGCACGTATATAAACGTACCTATAATGACATTACATATTATATACGTAGTAGTAGATGGCCGTTATAGTCGTTACGAAATAGTCAACTAGGAAATCGACACTGACGATGATATGTAGGTATAGGTACCTATATCTAATATTGTATTGGTATAGTGTTTCCCCCTTTGAACGGCCAATTGATATTCACGACCGTGAGTGTGTTTTGTTACATTATAATATATATATATATATATTATTATTGTTATATTATTATTATTATTATTATTATTATTATTATGTATACATTTGACCGCTTTCACTGTTGCTAGTCTCAATCGGGACCGACAGACAGACGCGCGGGCGGACCGTATAGCTTGCATGTGTTCGCGCAGGACGTTTGCCAAGTACATAATACTACACTACTCTACTCGTACCTACCTACTTATTCGTCCAATCTAGCTGGTACGTGTCCGTATGCCATAACGACGACGTTACAGTTATGTCACAACGAAATATTATTATTGTATATGTTCCGATTGTGTTCCGTTGTACCCGAAAAGTATGCCAACCGCCGGTTTATCTAAACGAATTATCATCACGTAAACATTAACGATGCAGTTAATAATATTATATATTATTATTATTGTCCAAAACAAGGTGTAAATAATATTATGATAAATTTCGTTTATTATTATAATTATATGTCTATACGCACATATAAGATCAATTATTGAATATTTATGTATAATTATTATGTGCAGCTGTGCTAAAGAAATATTATAATATATATATATATATATATATATATATTTATTTTTTTGAATAACTAAAAAAACTTCAATTTAATTTTAATAGGTCGTATAATAAACGTTTTTACGATGTTTTAATGAGTTTCCATCTATTAGTGACAAAAATGTTAAAACAATTAAGGCATATATTATTGTGATTAAATCGTAAATAGGTTATTTAATTCTTAAAATTGGAAAATATATAAATATTATATGGCTTTATATCGTAAATATTTCAAAACGTTTTCTTAAGTGTTCGAATAAAAATAATATATTGAACTTGTATAGAACATGATTTTATAGTCACATTATTATTCCGTTGCTTCACGGATTTAATTATTCATAACTATATAATATAATACTACACCGCAATAATTATCTATAGGTTCCTACCTATATGTATATTATTAGTTGAATGTGTATTTAAATTATTAATATTATTTCGTAAGGATCACTGGTGTATAACGAGATTGAATTATATTAGCGTGTTAACGGAACTTCCATGAGCATATAATTTTATGTATTAATTCTCCATACCCTCGTATGTTTTCTATACATAAACATTTATATAGAAAATATGACTTAGAGGCATTTATATAATGATTATTTGTACTAGCTCTTGAGTTATTTTTTGTTTTATTTTTATTTTTTTTTTTACATAATTCCGTCCAAATCATAATATGATAATAACATGTGGAAATAGACATTCAAAACTCGAGTAGCCGTAATTATGGAATATCAACATATCTATGTAAAAAAGTCGAAAAATTTTGTAAACGAACCGAACGAATGTGTATTATTTTCTTTTTTTCTTTTTCACGTGCACGTCGTCGTTTAAATAAAACAGCAGGCACAGTAAAAACTATTAAATAACAGCGAAAAACAATATTATGATTGTGTAGTAGTGTGCAGTGAATAGTATTTAGATACTTATACGTATTATTTATGGTATACCGGTAATACGCATATTATAGACGATGATGTATTGCAACAACTTTCACTGGCAAGGTCGTTGTTATACACTCTATTACTCGATCGTCAAAGAATGCTAAAGGAGATGAAACTTCACCCCAAGGACAATAATACATTAAGAAATTTACAAGTTATAGCTATTTATATAATATTTTTTACGGCTATTAACATTCGATTATAATAAATAATAACATTATGTTATTGTATATTTAACATAATATTTAAACGTTTTTTAAAGTAATGATGTTGTTGTAATTTTTTTACTATCTAAATTTGCAGATACTCTCGCATAGTATGGAATGCAATTTTTTTTATAAATAATATTACAAAAAAAAAAAGAGAAGTAAAAATCAATGATAATAATCGTAGTCGGAAAGTACGCTTTAACTGTTTTTTGTTGGTTTGTAATTTTGTTTCGATCACTACCTATACACGACACATTGTTATTTGTCATCGTCAATATATATCTAACAACTTCGGAATAGCTGAATCACAAAACCTATTCGTAAGTCCCGAAGAATTTACTTTTATAAAACCACAAATTAATAGTCTACTCTACATATTGTAACTGCGCGAGCACGATCAGATGTTATTTGCATTTCGTAATACTCTCTAATGACAGCAGATTGGGATATGACACTGTTCATTTAATTTAACTTGAAAATATTTTTTTACGCGTCTGAATGGAATCAACCTGAGCTCCAGTATAAAAGTATGTACCTAATAATATGTTTAATCAACAATATACTATTATTACCAGTTACCTAACGTGTTACCTATACACACGACTATACCACACCTGCAGAAAGATTATATATATATATATATATATATATATATGTATATAGGTTGAACTATATAATATGGTCTCGTTCTAATCGGAAGTCAGTGTATACAATATTAATTGTAAACAAGATTATTTCAAATTTTCAAGTGATGAATTTGTTTGTCCTAGAAGATTTGTATTTCGTATAAAGGAACCTAACTGCTTTTAAACATTAATTTTAATAATAATATAACAAATATTTTAATACCTATGCTGGCACACGAAAACGTTATTGCAACGATTTTCAATTCGATGAGAATAATATTGCATTGTATATTACATGTAGGAGTTAATTTACCATTGTTGTTCGGACAGATATTATTGAAGTTGGCAACTCATGCCCATCTACGGACTACTAATGCTACTAGTGTATAAAAAACAAATAATATCAATGTGTATAAAGACAGATATTGATATTTAATTCTCATCGATTGCGTTACAGATAAAATGAATTTAAAACTTTCTACAAATATTATGACACGACAAAATGGTATAACCCTCGTAAATGGTGCAAATCACGTTCCCGCAATTATTAGCATTATTTGAAAATATTGTCACACTCGGGAAACAAAAATATTATAAAAACTTTTAGAGTTCTGGGAAGGGTTATTGGAATTATTATGTAAGTTTAAATTATATTTCAATGCGGTCAGCTACCTATTATAGTTGTTATTAAATTGCAGGTGCATGATTTTTTTTCTTGAAACAATTTACGTTTTACAGTAGTTTGATTTAAATGATAATAATTTGTAACAAGTCAAAATATATATAAAAAAAAAATAAGTCATAAATCCAAAGTTATTCCAAACTAATGTACCAGTGTAATAATTTTAAAACATTTTAGAAAGTCGTAGAACAAGCACAATCATTAGGCTGTTACATATTTTATAGCATAATAAATTTATTGTATATTTCCTATATCAACTCTTGATTATATTATATGGTATTGTTTAAGAGCCCATCATTGAGAATAATAATAATAACTATTTGTATTGGTCATTTTGAAATTTTGATCTTGGAAAACTATTAAAGAACATCTATTCTAATTTTTTTGAAGTTTTTCATAAATATTAATTATGTTTGTATGTTGTATATTATATTAGTTAAATAAACGCATAGAAAATCGTCTATATGAACACAGTATCGAGTGTAGAAATAAATATTTGTTTGTGTAAATATTGTTTATGACATGATCGTATAAACAGTAAATACTTTTCAGTTTCAGTATTTTCAACCGGTCCGATGCATTGCTACCTAGTTGGAAAGTATCGACAAACAATTATTGTTGTAAGCTTGTAACTACTGAGAAAGTAGAATTTAATTATTATTAATACAGCACTAATGAATAACTTACTAATTATATTAACTACTTCCAAATCGACCGATTTTAAATAATGCCTACAGGAAAAAAAATCACACTACCATTAAATCCTTGACGTGTTTTTCAAAGTTAAAAAATAATTGTTGTGTTTTTGCAGACATTCAAACGTGCCCTCAAAGTGGTTGATGTTAAACAAAAATCACTTGCTGTTTTATGAGTGTGACTATAATATGAACTTTTTTTTTGATAAGCTTTTCAATAATTTTTTAACTGTCCATAATCCTCGAATACTCATAGTCGTACAATTTATATATGCAATTAAAATCCGTTAGAGATCTGATTTCTCAATACCGATAAATTGGCTGAATAATATTCAAACTGGAAACAGAAATTCGTCTTAAAAAAATGACTTCAATGTTGAATACTATAACACATTTAAAAATAAATTCTAAAAAAATGTCTCAATTAAAAATATGAATACGCAGGATTTATTATGAATTGTAGGATCTATATAGTAGAGTATATATTAGGTAACTGATATTAGTATTAAAACATAAATGATTAAATTGATCGTAGACATCCATTTTAACTTCTTCAATCATGACGACGTATCGTATCGTATCCTGTTGAAGACTAACCTACAACAACATTTTAAAATATGAGCAATTTTAATTGAATATTAACGGCATTCAACGAAGAAAACACTGAGACAATATTTAAATTTATTTTTAATAGAAATTTAAATCAAAAATAATAATAATTGTTAACATAATATGATATATATATAATATCCACGGTAATATTTAGTTATTTCATTTTTTAATTTAAAATATGATTACGAAACTGTTAATATTTAATATCGATTTGTTCAGTATACGTATATTGTATTATGTTGAACTCGTGGGCATATTATATTATATTATTGTTTTGTTATGTCACATTTAAATATTTAATCGTTAGTGTAGGTATTGATTGTATAGGTATACTATACAAAAGACAATAGCATATAATAATATATGATATTTCGGCCATAGGTATATACGCTGCAGTATTCTTACCTCATTTGAGTTAAGAAGAAAATAATAATACGATAGTTTAGTAAATGGGTTACAGGAAGGGGGACGGGGGAATAAGTTATACAATTTCACTGATCAATCTGCTGTGTAGCAGACGACCGTCGAAATGACTATGGGCGTTTTGGATGAAAATAAAAAAAAAATCCATGTATGAATTATTACGTCACAAGCGATGCCGCCGTAACTTTTTTTTAAAGAAAAAAAGTATAACCGAGAATATTAAAAATAGCGTTATTTTTTTCCCGCCAAACCTCGAAGACCCCGGACACTTCCTGTACAGCTGGAAGCGATCATGATTTTCTGGAGCACGCTCGCCGTAAAAGTGTATATATACATAATATATATATTATATATATGTATGTATGAACATAGTAGGTATATGCAGCAGAGGCCGAGCCGTACCTATGCCATTATACGGTATAGTTACGTAACGGAAAGGTAAAAATAAAAAATTGCCGCCTCTGTCTGTTATGAAAATATATATAATATAATAAATTAGTAAGTATATAGAGGTATACACGTGTAATTATATTACAAGAGACGTTCAGCCTGTGATTTTGGCAGATTAGATAATCGCCGCCGCTACACAGTATATAATATTATATAGGTTGGTATATATATAGATATCGACCAAAAAAGCTTTCAGCCCTATTAAACAACTTGTACGACGGCGGGTACATCTATATAATATATATCAGGTAATAAATATCTAATGTTTATACCTATACTATGTTTTTACCGCCGCGGTGGAGGTGTGCAGCGGCGCTCTTCTTGGACCGCGGAGAACGTGACCGATCGAACGACCTTGAAAGGGAGGGGCGTTATACCCGGACACATACGGCTCATGGCATAATACATAATATAGAGTTAGGTACCGTACACGGTATATATATATATGTATCGAATAAATATATAACATGTAGGTATAATGTATATTGTATATATATACATATCGAATATATATAAAATAGATGTTGCGTGGATTTCGACCGTCATAGCGGTTGGCGTCGACGCGTGAAGACGGTCCAAACCTTATCATAATGGAGATTTATATTCAAACCGTCTACTTCACACGCACATCATTACATAACAGGGGTCAGGGAACTTTTCGGTAGAGCCATTTGTTTTTAAAAGTTAAGTACTAAAACCGTGATGTCTATAGAGAGCCGCACAGGTCCAGGAACCAAATGAACTTTTTTTTTGTACTCGTAGTTTTGTAGTATTTCGCTACAGTTTAAGCAATGTTGCAAGGTTTATATTTCACTGGTCTTGATATATTTACGCATTTTTCAAAGAGCCACATATTACGTGTTAAAGAGCCGCAGGTTCCCGACCCCTGTTATATAACTATTTACGTTTCTACTGTGGCGTGTACCTATAAACAAGAATGAAATAATGATGAGAAGGGGGTTGATAGAACTCAGATAATAGCTCTGCTCGGTTGTCGAGAATGAGAGCTTAGGAAGCAAACCTAATAATAGTGGGCACCATAATAATATTTACCGTTAATTAATGGCTATAATAAACGCATTAACTCAACGCGGTTTAATAATAATAATATATGGAAAAAACCGTATGAAATTCAATGTTTTATATATTTTGTAAAATCAATAATTAGGTATAATGTATATAATAGTATTATGCAATAAGTACTTTTTTGTTTCTTTTTAATATATTATATATCGCGTTGTCCGTGTTATTGCATTCTATAATATGAATATAGTA
This sequence comes from Diuraphis noxia, assembly GCF_037042655.1. Taxonomy (NCBI): domain Eukaryota; kingdom Metazoa; phylum Arthropoda; class Insecta; order Hemiptera; family Aphididae; genus Diuraphis; species Diuraphis noxia. The sequence goes on from NW_028301713.1 coordinate 14,536,224, forward strand.
AATAAAAAAATGTTGATTAGTATGTGTAAAATCAAATTAAAACTTCAACAAACGAACGTGTCATCCGGTGATCTCTTCGACTGCTGAAAAATTAATCATAAGTCATAACGTTTAGAGTTAAAAAAAAAAAAAAAAAAAAAAACGACGAAGATAAAAAAAATTACAAGAATATTTTTTATTCGATAAATATTTAATAAGAAAGAAGAGTTCAATTTACTTAGGTTCGTCGGATTGTAAAAGTAAAAGCTATCTCGTATTGTGTAGGTACGGCCGATAGTGGCAATAGAACATAATGAAATATTACGCAACAAGTGGACGAGTCTTATAATAGTTTATAATAATGATAATATTGTATTATGCTTTAAAGTTACATCAATGAATAAATTATGGTTGTTTTCATATGATTTATCTCGGATGGTTAGACATTTTAATAAATATAAAATCCATATAATTATTAATTATTTAGTTTTTAAATTGAAAGTGCTAATTTTGTTTAGCACGACTGCAACGAGTAAACTGCAGATGTATACTGCACGTGTGTATTATAGTCACTAATAAGTAATAGTTGTATGCTATTATATTATCATGTTTGGTAATTTTAGATTAACATTATTGTATTCAAGTGCACACAACTTTGGTTGATTTTATATCATCATTGTTCTAAATCCAAATTGTTTTGTTCCTCATATAATTTTTGGATAAATTGTTGTTGAACTACGAAGCATCGCTAAAGTAAAAACACTTATTTAAGTAGGTACTTAAGAGTATAACCTTAAACGGCTTAAACAAATAATTATTAAATGGTTTATAAATTGTGTCTAAACACGTTGTATAATGATAACATTGATAACAATATACTTAACCCGTTGTTTAGTTCATATAAACTCATAACTTTCGTCTTTCAACATAAATACTGCCATTGTTGTCTACTCGCCTGCAAAAATCTATGGTGAACTAGCAACGTTTTCATATACAGTATAAATTAACTTTTGATACAAGATTTTGTGAAATATTTTCTGTTTTGACTTGAATGGTTCAACAAAAATTCAATAATACTCCGTCAGATATTTACAGTAGGCATAATAATGCCGTATGCAATGACAATTTTTGTATGCCTTTTTTTAATATTTAGTTTTTATCACAATTTTCGACTACAGCCTAGCTACGAACAGGTTGGGTTCTATAATATGCATTGAATATAGCATATTATACTATAAACACTGAAATATATACATCGACATAAAATATGGCGCTACGATAGACTTAAACATCGACGGTGGTGTGAATCGTCTTCCAATACCTAAAAACCTATCGACTATCATAACGACTTTTTGAAATACCTTACAATAAATGTATTTCGTACTGATTCACCAGTTCCAGTCTACCAGTATAACGACTAACCTGTACGTAAGACCTGTACTTTAACAGACTACGGAACAAACACGACCGGAAACGAAATTCGTTGCATAAAATATAAGTAATTTAAATATAATTTGTGGTGCTTGAGCTGCATGTGAAGTTGGCTATTTCTTTAAAATTTACTGTCATCTAGTATCAATATAATATGTGCGTGATTTTTCTTTTGTTCAAAAAATAATAACTATATATAATTATGTAAATTCTCAACTTGAATTCATAACATTAAACATTATAGACATCTAGGTATATTATACATTCCTGAAGATTTGAGTGTAAATTATGTACTAAAACAATTGAAAAATTGTACAACGACTTAACTGTATTTCAAGAGAGCTTTTACGATGTAGAAAATTTTATTCATTTGATATATTGTGTTCATGTCAATTTGAAACTGTAGAGAAAAAATTTTTAATTGTGCATGTGCAATGGAATTTTCAAGGTAAAACGTAGTTTAAAGAGCTATTTTAAAATTAATAATTATTATTATTAATAAAAGAATATTTTTTTTATGACTGGATGTCACAATTATCGTATTTCGTTATTGAATAATCAATATTAATTAATTTTTAACTATTATTAATTAATACTTATATTTTAAAATACTTATTTAAAATTTTCATATTTAATAATATATTTTTGTATATTGTGGTTCTAATTTCGACAATTTTCAGTGGATTTTTTTATCGTGTTATATAATTTTAGTATCGAATACTGAACTCTAATAGATGGGTCTCATTATAAGCTTACAAATGATTTTTTATTTAAATCCAGACCATTGTTTCAAAGTTACGTTGAGTGCTAGTTTAAACCGTAAACTGTAATAATATCACAAAATATTTTTGTATTCTATCCAAATTAAGTAATACCTACACGACTAGTAAAACATGCAAATCATGCATAAGTAAATTGCATAAATTTATTATTATAGTATAAAAATAATATATTAATTGTTGTACAGGATAATTGACGGACGACTGCTACAGCAGTGACGGTGGCGGTGCAAGGATCCATAATACTATATTATTATCGATGCATTTTAATCGTGAACACATTTTGACAATGCATAGCTCGCAGTAGATAATAATAGTAGGTATAAACTATTATATTATTATTATAATAGCCTAAAAGTGTGTATCAAATAATAATGATGTCACAATGACAATGCGTAAAAGCTCCACACCATATAACAACAATACGAACGACCACTATAGCTATTATAGATACAAATGATACAATACTTATAATACTTCATTTCATATAACAATATTGCACTAGGCTCGTAATTCGTACGTATGTATTTAATTTAGCAACCAGTTTATAGTTGTAAAACCGTTTAAGAGGATGTCAGCGCACTATTTGTTTTCTCTATCTGGCCCACGTTCAACATAGACAAAACGCATTTGCGCAGAATCATTTTTTCTAGGTTTTTAAGTAATCTCGGAGTAAAATCGGCCATTACGAAAAAGAGAAAGAATATCGATATCGATATTATATTTTGTTATTTGATTTTGTATTTGACTTTCAAAATAAACAAAAAAATTTTGTAATTTTAAATGATGTTTAAATTGTTCTGAGACAATGTTTGAACAAATCGATATGTCATTCCCTCAAAAACATTATTCTCTATTTTTTGTTTGACGGGCGATTACTTGAAAAGTTAAAAAATTAGAAAAAATGATTATGCTTAAATGCGTTTCGTCTATGTCGAGCGTGGGCTAGAGAGAGAAAACATATAGTGCGCTGACATCCTCTTAAGACGCGCATAATAATATGTATAATAGGAAAACAATAGCTCATCATATAAGTGGCTAAATTACAGTTGTTTTCGAAAGAGATTATAAAATAATAGGAGGCGGATGATAATATTATATAGGCGTATTAGAATATTAAATAGATAAAACTAGAGTTAGGACGTGAATTATTATGTACCCATGTTATGATACACGGTTTAATATTATAATTCAATTATTGTCAATAGTGTTATTGTTATTAATTGTCTCACGTCGTCGCAATATACGCAATGATCAAACCGTTTTCGATGCGTGTGGCCGTGTGATAACATTATGATACCGTAGTGGTGCCGGGATATAATATTGTATTGTGTCGGTGATTTGGTGTGTGTTTATTATTTCATATATTTGCGGTATGATATTGTATAGCATATATTTATTGTACACACAGATACACTGCTGCAGGCGATGAGAAGAATATTTCGGCGCTGGAAATTTTGTTTCCAGAGAAAGCCATCGACAGCGCAGTCATCATAATAATACATAACTTTGTATAAGTGTAATACCATACCTACGCGTCGTTCTCGTTAGGTTGCATCGAGTTGATATATATATAATACCCTCAAGTCTATTAACCACCTCTGTACGATTTAAACTGTGATATATGTAATGCCATTGTGCATGATATAATAAAAAGTTATTGTGATGCCAATAAATCGTGTATAATATGTCTGCAGGCATTCAGTAAAATATTATATATACCGCAGGGTCGCTGTCGGTGCAATGTACTTTTTGGGTATACGACAAACTTGGCTTAAAGCGGTCACCAGAAATCGTAAAATTCAGAATTTTAGAAGAGTTAGAGCTAAAATTGTGATGAGCGTGTGCTCGTGTGAATTGCGAAAAAATAATATACATAGGTACACAAAAACATTATAGTATAACACTATAATGGTACACTCCTATATCAATCAAACAAATTTTATCCGAATGGACAAACGAAACAAATGGACAAACGATGAGAAGCTGGGGTATCAAATATCACGTCGAAAGCTCCCCATCAACCAGATAACATAATGTCACATGGTGACCTTTTTAATGAATACCATTCTTACAAATAGTTTATAATCTATATTTTGTTTATTTAAACACCAGAGCATATTTTAAGTAATTTTTACTAGGTGGCACTTTGTTAAAAGATTTTATTAGAGGAACACAGGTAAAGTTATATCGACCTTCAGCCCCTACGCTTTTTTCCCACTGGAGGCGGGGGGCACTAGTGCCTCTTTGTATGTTAAAATGTACAAAATATATAACACTTTATCCTAAGAAATTTTTAATCTTGAAACTCCTTGTATGCCGAGGGCCATAGACGCCGTTGCTTATTAATTTAAATAAAAAGCACTATAACGTTATAGATATCTGACACAACTATCGGACGGACACGATCCCATTAATAATAATAATAATAATTCATCCGCCCAGATACGTCCAAAGACTGATCAAATTGTAATTATATATAATATTATTATTATATTATACATACCGCGTGAAAGTATTATTGGAATGTCCAGCACATAGAATTCGCACTGCAGAAACACTGCCGCGTTGCGCAATGCCACGATTTCAAGAAAGGCCTTCTTTCTGATGTGGACTATAACATAAAAATGCGTTTGCCGATTATTTATTATATTATATATTATTATCGTGCATCAACCGCTGTCGATCGGTCTTCATAGGAGGTATGTACGTCTATAATGCGTCTCTATAAGTGCCCATCACATACTTCTACGCATAATATCACTATAAACGTACAGCTGCTGTACATATTCTATACACGATCGATGGCCATCTCAGGTGCAATCAAAGCCCTCCAGCTGTTTTTTCGTCGCTACTTACGTCACACACGCGCGTACGTTCGTAATACATGTCCAGGAATATATATAATCACACATACCTACCCGTACACACACACTCACACACACACACACACACACACCAACTGTCCGCTTACACCATATATGATAGTATAGGCATCATCGCTTACGTGCGTATTTACCAACGCTCAGAAATGGATTGTTGCTGCTGTGCAGTATACTGCAGTAATACCATCGCTGCAGTGGTACAGCAGCTGCCAATAAGTTATTATTTTGTCCCATTTGTTTATACCACATACCTATCATTGAATTCGTGGACGCGATGTAGGCTTAATATCCCACTAATTTGCACCGCACATTATTATCTTATATAGTTATTTATTTTGGTGTTTTGCGACACAACATTAAAATAGACTTAGGGCCTAATATGCGTGTTCGCTAAACGGGTCTTAGGGCACACGATAGGCTATTATAAACAAAACACCGCAACATCACAACTATACAATGTAGCCACTATACACATACCAGACCATAGTGCACAGGTGACGTATACTTGCAAGTTGCAAGATTGACGGTATAGAGACACAACCACACAACAGCAGTTTATTTGTGTCTGCAGGTATACCTACATGAATGCATAAAATATGACACACTTGGCTATGCTCACTCGGATCTGCAAGCATGACACTTGAAATCTGAAAAATCAATACAATCTCTAGGGGTCAAGAGTGATTTGGGAGAATTGCCATCACAAAAACATTCGGATGATGTCCAACAACTCATTGGAAGGAGTATTGGCGATTTAGATTATACGGATTGTCGTAAAACACCACGCGGTTGACCTGTACATTCATTAATAATATATTCCAATAATTAGTTGGACTATGGAATTATTGAAAAACGGTTAAAATAACCACAACGTTGATTAGTTGATTTCACTTATCTGAGGTGTAATTTAGCTATTATAATAGCTGTCTAGTTTGGCCCACTCTGCTCAAAAAATCTAATAGGTATCTAGCATTATAAACAAATAAGGATAAAATCTGAAAAAACAAAAATTTGATTATTATTTTAAATATATTTTAGAACTACTCGTATATTTGGTGCGAAACAAGTCTTTTTTAAAGGTACTTATTTTAGTATTTAACTACTATAATTATTTTCAAGAATGATTTACAAATATTATATACTGAGAGAAATTTCGACGATATGATATCATGCTCCGAAGTTAGTATAAATAATAAAATATGTTTACATTATAGTCAATGAATATAAATAACAAATTTTATTATATCTTGTTAGTGCGTAACACGCGTTAATATCTATTTTGTATCGTAATTCATGACTTGTCTTATTAATACTTATATATAGTTATATCGTGAAATATCAAATATTATAATTCTTGAAATATTGAATATCTTATTAGGTAGAATATTATTATTGCAGTAATATATTAGTACCTAATGGATTAGCTAAACTAATGCTAATAAGTAATAACTGAAAGACAGTGTTGATTAAACGGAATTGATGTTTATAGTATTATACAAAACGGAAATGAAAAATTAATATATGTAGATATGCGAAAAACATGCTGTAACTTATAAATAAAAAAATAACACTTTCACATTAAATTATCTAAAGTAACACATTGGTAAAAATGTTTTGTGAAAGCTTTATATATAATGTTTCTATAATTTACGGGTATATACTAATAATGCAGAATTAAATATTGCTTAAGTATTAATTAATAAATGTATGAATAAATATTTTGCAGTAAAATTCGTTAGAACGAAAATATTTTTATGCAAGTGGCGATTATTTCTTGTTTCAGATTATTTTCACCTTATATTATAGTTACTGTTTTATTTACTACGTTTAAAGATATACTTAAATAAATAGATACTTGATAATGTTGTTAAATATTTTTAAAAGAAGATAGATAGATATACAAGATGATTCACCACGCATGCTCAGTGCTCACCCCTTATTTCTTGAATAACTACCTTTTCAGTTATATTAAATTAAATTTTTGAAATTTTAGTTGTATACGTTAGTTACGGCCTAACTTGCCTACTTCAAAATCATATTTTTTATTTTTAATCCCTTGAAATTGTTTGCGTACTGCATAAGGATTATCTTGAGGAGTTACAATCTTCTGTTATTCAAATGAAAGAATTGATTTTTACAGCAAATTATTTAGCGGATAACTCTTTTGAAAATTTTAGTGTATCAAAATCAAAGTTCAAACGAGTAATTAGTATATTTTGAGTTATAACTTTGTGCACTAATAATAATAGATCCACGGTGATGATGAGTTTGTAAGATGATGTGGTGGTGGGAGCTATGATTATTTGAGCATTTTAGTAAACATTATTGATCTATCAACAAAAAATATGCTGATAAAAAAAAAAAAAACAAATCTTTGGTACAAAAATAAATAGATATAGGTATGAGTATATGTGAAAAAAATTCTGGAGATATCGCAGAAAGATAATATAAATTATCAAATTATGCTACAATAATGAAATAATTAATAATTAAAAATAATAAATAATAATTGAATTATATGAATATTTTATTTGTTTTCTCAATGTAACCATAACAACGAATAATCAACAAAACATTTGTACGACTTTTTTTCAATTTGTTTTTTTTATGTTTTTCTCATTCCTTTCTGACCTAAAAAAACTACTCAAAATGGCTTCATCAATTGTTTGCTAGAATATTGCATAGTTGCCTACTTTTTTTGAACAAAACTATTCTTTTTTCTAATAAAAATATTAACTGTACCTAATGTCAATGACTGTCCTGTTCTACAATAGGATTTTATATTAAATTTTCAAACAAAAATAATTATATAATATAGGTAAAACTACATTATAGTTATAAATTGTGTAAATTTCTAAAAAAAATTGACACAATCTCTCACTTGTCGTCTTTTAAATTTTTTAATATTTCCAACTTCCTCAGAAATTACCGGGAATAGAAATATACTTTGCCGAGAATTTTTCCGGGAGAGTTCTAGCCCTTGTATTCACCGAATAGTGCAGTCTGTTTAAGAATAAAACACTTTGTTGTTTTCAATTATTAGCTATAACTTATTACCAACGGAGTTTCCTGTCAAGTGGCAACTTTTTCGGTTAAATCAAAATCTATCTATAACATTGATTGCATCATATGTGATAACTGACGAATTACAATAATTAATTGTTAATCATTCTGTCTTTAAATGAAATCTAAACGGGAGTTTGCGCAGAAGTTCAGTAACTGCACTTTACAGCCAGCTACTGGATACGATATGCACACAAGCATAGCCGTACATACTAATTACTTTTACATTTCAATACAATGGTAAAATATAGTAAGTATTGGGCTTAACACCAATCGAGTTATTTGACATTAATTGACATTAAAATCAGAAATTATAGTCTTAGTTTGACGTACGATGTATTTTAATCAATAAAAGTTACCCATCATTTGCTGTAGCAGGTATATATAGGTCTAGTGTATATTATTGTCAAGAATATTGGTCTTATATTTTGGAAACACCAAAAGTATTGTACACGCTTCATACATTCAGCCACACCGTGTACGAGAATACCATAATGATATAATTTTAAGTACTTTTCTATATTTTTTTGGTCTCGTAGAATGTCATTTATTTCATAGATTTGTGTAATTCACAAAAATATATAATCACTGCTTTATTGATAGATAAATCGAAATGTGTACAATGCACATACCTATAGGTACTACATGATATTATGATCTAAAAAAGTTATCGCCTGTTGACTATTACCTATTGTATAACATTATTATGTTCATCATCATAACATTTTTGATCTAACACTGAATATTAAATACATTTATTATAGGTTCTTCGTGTGCATTCCGAGTTGTACGTAATCTATCGTCAACGCTAGGTGCCATAGGTACTGAACTACGTATATATAAGTCATAATACCGAGTGATTATGTTAACACGTAGTCTTGCCACTCATATCTAATTGTTTCCTGTATATCGTCCGCTCTAAATTCTCACGATATATGTATAAAGGCATAACATAATACTCATAATAATAGATAGTAATTGTGTGCAGCAGAGCGATAGGAAATAGGAATTAATAATAATGTGTAACATAATAGTAGGTACCTATATACTATTAACACTTGTGCAATTAAACCTTAGCTTTTATACTGAGTATT